>NW_012029405.1:39921-215740 GCF_000956235.1 Wasmannia auropunctata | reverse complement strand
TTTAACCCAATTAAATCTTATATAAAATATAAAATAAAAATACATAGTTGGAAAATTTTCAAGTATATTTAATCTCTGTATAGTTATATTTATGTACTTTGTATATTGAAGTTTTTTTTGTACATTTCGATATCAAAAGATATAAACATAAAATAAAATATAAATGTAAATGTAAAAAGCATTATATAAAAAATAAGATATAAATATATATAATTAAACGTATAAGAATACGTGCCACTTAGGTAGCAAACTATAAACGTTATTTGTCATCAT
Organism: Wasmannia auropunctata; assembly: GCF_000956235.1. NCBI lineage: Eukaryota > Metazoa > Arthropoda > Insecta > Hymenoptera > Formicidae > Wasmannia > Wasmannia auropunctata. The sequence goes on along the minus strand of NW_012029405.1, from coordinate 215,467 downwards.
ATTGACGTCATGTATTAGCTTGTTGCCAGGGACAGAAGATCGAGGATCGCTGTGATTATAATTGGCGGGGGTGGTGGAGGGCTAATTTGTTCTAGCCCAATCAAAATTTTATTTGTATTTTAAATTAAATACAGTTTGCTTAGAAAAATTCTAAGTTTAGTCAATGACTTGCTAATTGCTAGTATAATTGGTTAAATAAAGTAGCTTACATAAAAAATATTGTTTATTTGCAATATAGTAATTTTATCATATAATTTTTTGTAAGTTTATATTACATAATGTCTTTTTTGTTATACTAGTACATATATATATAGCTACGTGTATTTTAATATACACGTTGAGGCGTTTGTGAATGGATTTCATTTAAACGCGTGCAGGACATTTTTATTTTCAGACTTCGCCTTTATACCAAAGAGATTATATACACTTTATATATCGACTATATTTCCTAACGTCGGTAATGTGTGTACCGGTAACATTCCTTGACATAACTACGTAATTAACGTTTTATCCTCTCTGGTGCCATTCATAAAAAATCGATCGCCAATAAACCCTCCCCCCCAGCCCATGATAATAAAATCGTAGATATCTCATTAATCCCGTAATGCGATCTGCTTCTCGCGTTTATCTTCTCCTTATATCACTAGAACTGAATTTTACTTTACATTCACTTCATTTCAAAGAAAAATGTGAAAGATTTCGATTTCGTTATCTCGAAGAGTTCAATTTTCCGAAAAATGTATCGATCGTTCTATCCTCGAGAATAAACATCGCTTACGAACGAGTGTCATATTTTTGATTTTTTTTTTATGTATTTTTTATTTATTGTGTTCTAATTTGCCAATAAAATCGTGGATATTACGAACGATAATAATGATATAATTAGAAATACAAACATGTCTTAACAAATGCATTAGTATGCATTATCTAAAAAAATGTTTACGTTTTTATATTTAAAAAGTTATAATAATCAGCATATATTAAAAATAAAAAAATATTTCGTGTTGTAAAAATAATTTATTACTAAAAATTACAAAAATGTCAACAAGATCATTACGCGCTGTGAATACCGCTGTTCGACTCCATAACAGCTTGATAGAGCAAAGGTCTCAATTCCTCTTTCACCAAGGAGTGCTTATCACCGTGTGTTATCATTAATACTGTATTCGCTTTGTTTAGTGCTCGGAGCGCTTCCTTCGGTTTTCCCAAGTGCAACTGTATCTTTCCTGTCGTAAGATACAGCAATCCCGTCAACGGGTGTATTTCCCCATAATACAATCTGAAAAACGAGAAATGATATCCTCAAATAGAATTATTAATTTTATAGCTTTTATTTATTATAGAACCGCCAGAGAATCGCTATTAAGTTATCATTTCACATTAATTATTCTCGGCTAACGAATCACATATACATTCTGATAACAATGTTATAATAAGCAAAATAAGCAAATATAAAACAATGATAGTTTTATATTAATATTTTGAAGATTAAAAATCATTTTGTGTGTATTATGAATTATCTTATTATTTTTCATCTGTTTCGATTAAATAAATGATTACTCACAAGTATCCTGGCATGAGTTCCTTGCCATAAAACTCTGCATCTTCCCAACATTTCAAGTTCATGGCCGCGATATGAGCCATCTCTAGAGTACGGACATGTTGTATATTAAATTTGTACATTACACCCTTCTGCTTCTTCAAACATATCTTACTAACGTCAAGATCTATTGTCGTTAATAAGGAAATATTAAGAAAAATATATTATTGTTGTATAGAATAAATGCATTTTTCCAAAATTTGATGCTATTAAGATAAAACAATATTATCAAACTTCTTAATGTGAATATCAAAAGGATACAAGCCATAGTTTTCATTTTTTCCAAATGGTGAATGGTAAAGTCGACGACTTCTCGAAATGTCTCCTTAAATTCTACAGACATTTTCTCGCCACACTTTTCGCATTCGTCAGCTTCAATCGAACACGGCGAGTCGCACGATGAGTTTGGACACGCGGCCGCCTCGGCCATTGGTTCCTCCTTTTTACATCTTTCGCAATCACACCAAAAGTAGTACGAACTACGCAATTCCTCGCGTCTGTTATTATTAGAACTAAGTAAATCGATGTAGGATATTCTTATCTGCACAAAAAAGAAAATCATACAAATTCTGAAATGTTAAGTACGTCCAAGTATATTAATTCACTTTTAATTATCAAGAGTCATGAGAATCAATTACAATTGAATTTTTGAACGCCATAGAATAAAAGATTTAGATCATTTTCAATGATTTATCAATACTTGCCTGCGACCAGTCCAAAGATGGAAGGTCCATTAACGTTCTGACGATAACGGTAGTCCCTTCGAAAACAACAACTGCATTGGGCTTACAACTGTGGTCTATCACAGACGCTCCCAGATAAATGCCAACACCGATGGTGTTCATATCGAGATCCAATATGTTGAAGCTGTTGGTACACATTCTGCCGTAAATACCCATCAGTTCCGCGATGTTGGGTAGGTGTGTCTCATCGAGAAACTGGAATAGAACTCCGCATAACGTGGTGAAATGTTCCATTCGCTTCGCGTCTACTTTTATGTCTGAATAATCTACAATCCAGAGATACGAGTTGATTACGCATATATATATATATATATATATATATATATATATATATATATTCATGTATTTCTTTTTTCTTAGGCTTTAGGTTTATGCTTCGGTCTTAAGCCTAAAATCCTTAGATGTCAACCAATACATAGCTGCAGTCCTAGCCAAAATCTAGCTGTATATTCTCATTAGTTGAATTTTAGGATTTTAAGATTAAGATCGAAGCCAGGCTTTAATGCCTCTCCTTTTAGGAAGAAAAACAATAGTACTTACGAGACATTAAATCCTTGAATTTCCGAGAGTTGTTCTCGGTGTAATAGCCCACTTCGTCGGCTCCGCCTTGATTCAGCTTGAGAATTATACGTGCCATGAGTCGAGCCGCATCCGGCAACACCCTCGGCAACACCTTCTTCAGACGTGCACATTCTGCCTTGTGCGTCGGCCACGATTCCTTCTGACAATTACGGTCGCAGTAGTACACGTACTGACATCCCGAGCACTTCGACAATTTTCCGCTGCAATGACAAATCACACGACGGCACTCGTGTATACAAAACGCGTTTACACTTGACGATACATAATTTGATCTACGATATATAAAGCTTATTCAATTTAAAATACCTAATTCAAAATAATGCAATAGAAAATCGTCAGATTTAATCGGTTTTGCACAAACCGTTCTATATACCTCTTCAAACAATTGTCGCATCGAGTAATCCTGTGTTTCGAGTTAAGAGTGAAGACAAATGGTTTGCCAGTGAGGATTGTTGTTCCCCTTTTCACTATATCGCTGCTCATTTTGCGAGCACAGGCGTTAAGTTACAATTACATTTACGAAACACACTCGGTCTTTTCATTCGGAAAATTCTCAGGCGTGATCTAACCTAACTTAATTGTTTTCGTTCGACGAACGAAATACCGGCTCAGTTGTTCCTAACCTTGAATTTTAACATCGTATTTTCCCGATTTCCCGTTGCATTTCTCGCTTCGATAGATTATTCGTGGTGTAATTCCTCATAATTCAAACGAATTAAAATTATAACAGGATATACATTTTTAAATAATGTAAAAACTCGAGTGCATTTTTTGCTTTATCGAATTAAAGAATTTTTATGTAAACAGCTGTTTCCAACAATTTGTATCTCCGATTTTTTGAACTGCAGTTTTTATTATTTGTTGTCTTTTATGTTGAAATATTCATCGTTTAAAAATTTAATTTGAATGTTTTAAATGAGGAATTACAATCCAAGAATTCTTATGTTAAAATATCCATTATTTTTAAAAATAATTTATAGTTTTCAAATGAGAAATTACAATCCAAGAATTTATGTTTAAATGTTTATTAAAAAAATTAGTTAAAATTAAAAACCAAGAATATTGTAAATAATGAAGATTAAAATTATAACATTTTTTTATTTAAAATTATTTCAAACATATGGAACATTATAATTTATGAAAAAGACTTGACAATTTTTTTCTCTCTTCCTTTCTTGCCCCGATAATTTTAATAAAAGTATATATACTTACATCTTAAGCACACATATGCTCTATTTTAAAGTAAAATTGAAAAAGGATTTTGATTTAATTTTTAATGCTATCTATAGTTTTATTTAATATAAAATGGAATTATATTCTCAAACACTGTAAAATAGAAGACTGAAGTATAGAAAGTGTATATAATGAAAAAATAAGTCTGAATTTTCAATAAACTATTTATATAATTCATTTTGAGTTCACAAAAAGTAGCATTTACTCAGTTTTGAGCTCGTCTTCCACATTTAATGCTACACTTGCAACATCAGTGAGGTTTGTAAAGATTAATATAAAATGTGCGTGTGAAATTCAAATTTAAATAATTTGTCATTCAATATACATTATATATAATTCTATACAAAAATTACAGAAGTTATATTCACAGTATTCTTTATTTCAAGTAAAAGGCTCATACAAACATATATGTGTCCTAAACGGCTTAGTTTCTGAAAAAGGGTGTTTAAAAAAAAATTTAAACATGTAGTAATAATCTGTCTAAATTTGTAGTAATAATATTAATATTAATATTTATAATAACATTAATATTTGTAATAATAATATTGACATTTTTATTTGTAGTAATTTTTTTGAAAATACCCTAAATTTCGAAAACTAAGCCGCTTAGGACACATGTTTATATTAACTTTTTTACTTAAAATAAACCAAAGAATTGTCCCCTTGAGTAATTGGCAATGTACTTGAGGAACAACCTGTATAAGAGGACAATCGTCTTTAGGATTTCGTCGATAACAATAAGTATTCAATAAATTACAAGATATGTCCTGATTATTTTTAGTAAAACAAAATTATTAAATTTTATACATGTATAAAATATCGCACAATAATTTTATTTTATAATCCCGATTGTAATGATAAATTAGCGTAAAGTCGTAAAGACAATATAAGCTTAACAATCAATGATACAATAAAACAAGGCTTAGGATTGGATGAACAATAGGAAAAGATGATTCTATCAAGATTATCTTTTTATATATATATAATATATATATATATATATATATATATCTGATAAAACATTTTTACCTTCGTAGGCAATGGTCGCATCTTTCGTCGCGCACCACCGATCTTACAACATAGGCAAATGGTTTCCCGTACAAAATAGTCGTACCTCGGTTCACAGGTACTCGCTTACACCTTTGATTCTTGATTCTCATCTTTTCAAACTTCTTAAAGTTTTTGCCCTCTCGCCGGTTAGTCACGAGAAAATGTCGAGAAGGCGTTGCACTTTCCCTAGTAACTTTGTAGGACTGGCGTCCTCTTTCCTACTCTTTCTTCTTTGTCTCTCTCCCTCTCTCTTTCTCGTTTTGCTGATGTAAAGAGAGGCTCGAACGCACGCTATTTTAAGATCGGTTTATTTTCGCATGACATATTATTGGAGCTAACTATAATAACCCTTAACCTGCTGATTTCTCATTAACAACCCGCACTTCCTCTATTATATTTCACAATTAAGACAAATCTGGAACACTTATTTACAGTCAGTTAAGTTAAAAAAAGGTTACAGAGTAAAACTAGGGTCTCGACGGATCTCTTCTCCCCGGAAATTCGTAGATCTTAAGATTTAGAAGAGTGGAAGCATATATCCGGTATTAAAATACGAGTTTTAAAAACAATTGGTTCAGCGCGCTCGCGATTAAAAATTAAAAATACATGGAAAAAATTACATTATCCACCATCAGATGCAGCGTCGTATTTACAATTAATTAACTGTCCTATATCATCATGTGTGTGTATGTATGTATATGTATGCACTTTTTTCTTGTTTCATACTAACTTTACATTCTATCGTAGATAATTTTACCCATCTCGAAAACTTTCAAGCGTTTTGTCGCAATGTTGAAATATAAAACTCGATTTATCGATTAGTCAACATAAACTGATCGCTCTGGACCGGTGAGATCCATGCATCAAGTGCAATTCGTCTAAGATTTCTTTGAGCTCATATTGTAGGGATAAAAAAAAAGAGGGGCCTGATAATTCGGTTTATCTTTCGTGACAACAACCCAATGACGCATACATCCTTCATATCCGCAAATGGAATTATTTCTACCATTCTTTCTTATGTTCGTCCATCGATACACCGCCTGGACCTAGAGAGACTATCATCAGAAGGCCACCGATGACTGATAATGTCTGTAATAAAATACAAATGCGTGAGAAATAAATGCCAGAACGTTTGTATAAAGGATAAAATTAAACATTGGAATTGTATTAAATCAAGCTCAATATTTAACTATACAAAAATTATTATTTCAAAATTGTTTAAAATTAGATAACTCTAGATTCAAAACAATTAAAATTTTAGTTCTTTCTCTGCATTATATAAGCAGAAATTAGCAATTTTTTCTGCTTATATAAGAATTAAATTCTTTTAATTTAACTAAGTTTTTCACCTTGTATTATAAAGTTATTTTACAAAAATAAAATATCAAGAAATTATTAAAATATTTAAAAAGTATATATATATTAGAAACTCTCTTCGCGTATTTTGTTGCAATAAATTTTAATGTACTAAAAATAAATATCCAAAATATTTTCCAATCGTGCAATTGGCAAAATCAGAGAAATTTACCTGGAAGAAGTCGTATTTGAGGAAATCCCTGAGCGGTTTATAATCAGGAATGGACCACCACGCATTGTGGTAGAAGTTCAATGCAGTCAGCAGAGCAACAAGTAGCAATGCGCTCAGTTTAGTCTTGTAGCCGACTGTCACTAGCAACATCAGGATGCTGCCAACGATATCCTGGAGGATCTGCAGGAAGGATATCTCGAAGCGGATCAGCGTAACAAACATGAATGCCAACAATATTCGACCGGCTAATTGCAGCAAATTTTTCGGTTTGTTGTCGCCAAGACTAGGAACGCCGGCAAACAGCGATCTGCCTTCGTCTCGGGATTCAGCTAATACCAACAGAAGCGCTCCTATCAGCGCCAAATTTCTGAACAAGAACTGCATATCCCATAGAATGCTGTAAGCGATAGTCTGTAGGATCACGATGAAGAAGAGAACGCCGCAGGCTATGTTGACTCGCCATCTGCCAATCACCATGATACATCCGCCGAGTTGTCCCACAAGATTTACAAGAACAAAGATGGTAGCCAGGAATTTTCCACAGCCCCAAGAGGCATCCATGTACTCCCGCTGCTCGCTCCATTGGAACCACATTCGTAAACCGTCTTCTAGGAATGTAGCGATGAGGCATAATCGTGCCAACGTCGGAAGCACGTGTTTGCCATTGCGGATAACCTGTCGGAATAAATAAATATTTTAATATATGCTTTTTCAATCAGTTCAATGGCAATAATTAAACAAAAAGATTGTGTCAAGAAAGGGATATGATTTGCAGGATTTTGAAGCTGCAAGCATAGCGTAGCTTAAAAGTTACATTTTTATGAGAGATTTTCTATGCAGATTTTCTAGAAATTTTAGAACCTGTCTTCTGTCAAATTTTATCTTACTGTTTGGCATGGATAATCTTTTTTATACATAAACTTTGAAACTAGGTTGGGCAGAAAATAATATGTCATAAATTGTGCATACAAGTATGAAAAGTAGGTCTGTGAAAGTGCAGTTTGTAGGATCCATATGTCCACTGCAGTCTCATTGCATATAAACACTACACTTAGGTAAAAATGTAACATTTCCGTTTGTAATATTGTCATAACTGAAACTAGTTCAATTATCTCTCTATGAAACAAATTTGAAAACAACAAGATGATAAGAACGGTGTATCGGCGAAAAATCAAAGTCATCATTCTACGCATATGCAGCCGTAAAGGTATCTTGGACCCATTTGAAAAATCTGTATCAAAACGACATGTTGTGTACAAGGTGACCGTCGAAGGAGAGAAATGTGGAAACTCGCCACGGCTCGATCGTCGGCGTACTCTTTGTCTAGGAGCCTAGGATCGAAGTTCATCTATGATAATTCATAACCTCCCACGTGCAATTTAACGTTTTAATTGCGATCCACGAGTGCGACAAACGCGTGGAGACGCGCGTCACGAAAATATGGCAAAAACATGCGCGCCAAGGAGTGATGACGTTGGATAGGAGCGGGCCGCCCGTAACGCTCTTCCACGGGATCCCCGATTCCCTTTCGTTTCTCCCTCGTACATCACGGATACACGGGGAGGGCCCCCCCCTCGGGATCGGGATCTGGACAACCGGAGCGGTCGGACGAGGAATGTCGCCACCGCCGTGAAAATTTACCTGATCGGCGATCTCCTCCGCCCTCGAGAGCACCTCCTGCGAGATCACCATCGTGGTGTACTGTCTTTCAAAAACCGAAAAAGCTACCCATGCACGCACACACCGACATACACACGTGCGCGCACGCAAGTGGCACGGCTGACGGCGGTGCAGAGCGGTGCTGGCGGTGGCCACGGCGGCGCGCGCCGAAGCAACAGCGAATGGTTGGGGGGGGGGGCGCCCCTTCGCCCGCCGTGCGCGAGTGTGTGATGTGGAAACTGGAAATCGGCTGGCTGGCCGGCGCTGCGCGCGCACCGCTTCCGGAGTACGTGGTCGTCGCACGAGAGTCGGCGCCGTTCGCCGTCGAATTCGACTCGCCGCCGAGAACCGCGCGGAACTCGGGCGCGATCTTCATCCCGCGCCGGCTTTTCTCGCCGGCCGAGGCGAGAAATTTCCTGTAGGAGTGATGTCGCGAGATCGCGCGGATCGTCCTGTACGTATATGTATCTCGCTGTCGCTAATTACGTATCTCGGGGGAGTTGCAGTATTCGAGTAAACTGCATTCTAAATCCCACACGTATCTCACGTATCCTGAGATTTTCCTCATTTCTCATTTGGATATAAATATATTTCGCTCCCTCGAATCACGCCGCATTTACTTTTTTTTCGACTCCAACGGCTGTTGAAGTACTTCCAGAAAACCAAACGACTACATATCGCGGCTAAGTTCACGTCGCTAATTCGTCTCGAGAATCGCGTAGAAATGGCGACAGTTGCGAGACGCGTCGCGTAGAGCCGCGTTCGAACGCGGTACGTGTATTTCCCGCGCATTATTGCCGTCTAAAAGCGAATCTCTGTGCGCGCGTGTCGTCGCGGAGTGTCTCGTTCGAGTGTCGAGTGCTCGTCGCAACACGGTTGAATCCGACGTCGCGACTTGGCGGATGTGAAAAAAATTCCGGCTAGAATTCACGGCATCTTGACAGGTATTTCGTCAAAAAATCCGATGTTCTTATGCGCAATCTAATCCCCTAATACATCTTTCTCATTCAGTACAGAAGATGCGGCGAATACGCAACGGAAGATGAGCGGAAAATCGACGCGACGTGAAAGAAATTCATATTGTCGTTGGGAACATGGAGGTATTCTCCATGGTTAGGAACATCGGGTAGGATCATTGTTTTCGTCAAGGATTACTACTTACTCTCCGTCGATAGGCATCGCGCGTCCACCGTCGGTATGTGCTACTTTCATTTATCAATATGCGCTAACCATGCATAATTGTCGCTACCGCTACTGGATGGCAGCACTATACATTTTAATTTAATTGACGTTTGCGGTATTTGGTTCGGTATTGTGGAGTTGAAATCTTGCAATTGCGAAATGGATGGTATACATAAAATCTTGTCATATTTAGAATGAGAAGAAAATTAATATTATAATTGCAGGATGTATAAATCGTATACTTTAAAAAAATTTGACAGATTATAATAACGCTTATCTTCGCGTTCTTTTCTTTCGTCTCAATCGTCTCTGTCAATCAATAAGACAATATACATATAGAGGTTTTTTAAATTAATTAATTAATTCTGAAAAAAAACGTCAATTATTTTTGAAGTTTGAAACAAACATTCTATTATATGTATTATTCTTCTCTCCATAATAATTTTCCATCGAGAAACAGTACGGATCGCATATAAAATAATTGTACAAGAATTGGAAAATCAATAGTTATCTCTTTTTCAAGATGTAAATCATTACTAAACAACAAAATTAAGCTTTAATATGTTTTTTACTTTATCGAAAAAAAAAGTAGAATTTCCTCATATCTAATTATAATATTTGCGATTTGTGAAACTCGCTTAAAGATGATCAAGGAGGTTTACATATGTCGCTCACACCTTTATATAAATTCGGTTCCCTTTTACGTTCCGCAAAGATTTCCTTCGCGAATCGCGTTTCACGCTCGATGAAATTTTCACGTTTCCTCGAATGCACGAAGTCGACAACTGCGACCGTCGTGATTTTGTCCTGCGAGCGAGACGGCGGCGGAGCCGTCGAGTTTTCGCTCGAGATGCCGCTCCGCGATACCCGCTATCTGCTCTACCGCGAATACGAATACGAATACCACGTGTGTACGCCGCGTATATCAAGTTGTAATAGAGACGAGTAGGTTTACTATCGCCGCCGCGCTGCCGGTAGGCGCCGAGTTACTTGACTCCCTATCCTATTTGGGACCGGACAGGAAAGGGAGCTGACGAGCATCTCTCTGCCCGTTGATCTCGCTCACATCTGTGCGTTCTAAGTGGATATATACACCAGGTAGTTTTCCAATAAAACGCGAGAACTCCCGCTAAACTTCCGCGTTCATACATACGCTTGTAACTCACAAAGCATTTTCATCGGATAAGTTTTACAAGACCTCGATAGGAAACTTTAATTGAAGAAGACAAAAATCTTCGAAATAGCAAAATATTTTCTCTCTTACAGAAAAATGTAACTTTTCTAATAACTACAGAGAGAAACATTTTTTAATATATTTTTGTATCAATTTCTCAAAGAGCAATGTATATAAAATAAATACTTAAAATTTTAGTTAGATTTATATTGCTGTAGATCTTTAAATATATTTTGCGATGGATTAATTTATTGGCATTCGTAGAAATTTATTGATAATTATAATATTGGAAATTACTCTTTTTTAATTTGAAGTTTATTGACATCCAATTGTCATTAATTTTACATAATCAAGAGAGAAGTATATTTGATTGTTTCGAAAAGGAGAAACATCTCTGAGATAGAGAGATTAAGTCTCGCTCGTTTTGCAGCAATTTAACATTGGAAAACGACTTTAGATCTAGAAATTCTATTTTTACACACCTATATAATTGCGTCAAAGTCGCGGGAGAAATTTAGTAACGTCACGTGTATATTAATATTCACATTTTTATCCCGATCATCTTATTTGCTGAGAAAAGCCGGAAACGAATCTGATTGTGAACTAACGTATCTCGCATTCCTCGCAACGGTGGAATTTTCGCTTCCTTAGAAAATCGCCGCGGGGTTGCAAAAGTGCATATCCCTTCGCGCCGACCTCGTGACGGCGGCGGGCGGCTGCGGTCGTATATACGGCGAGGACGGCACGGTCGACGGTGGCTTACGTAAGTCGAGGACCGAGCGTGGTCGCATTCGTTCCTCGAAGCGTCGTCGCAGCGGGAATCGAGCGGCGAGAGAACGCAGCACTGTGTGTGCGCGCGCGAGGCTGTCTGGCGCCGCGTTGTCGCATCCCATACAGAGGATTGCTTTCGCACAGAGACACAGAGAGACGGAGGTCCTCTCTCGTGAGTGTCCGCACGTGAGAGGAGTGAGATAAACGAGGGGGAGGGGAAAAAAAATCGGAACTACACAGCTATCTCGAAAATATCCGTGCTCAGTAACGCGCGCGCGCGCGTCGGCGCGTTATTGTTCGCGGAGTCGCGCCGTGTCTCGGCAGAGCGATTCGCGATTTGTTAGTCGATTTGTAATTAGACAAATGTTGGTTGACGGCTGAAATGAGCGTTCTGTTAGGACAGGTGAAAAATGGCCATTATTTTAGTTTAATTTTCACGTGGATTGGTTCGAACAATAAATAGAAGGAATATGTGATGTATAGAATTGTATGAAGAGATTAGATTAGATTGAAATGAGATAAAGTGATACATCTTACAAATGAGTTAAATTTCATACATCTTATAATGTGAAATTTTTCGTTAATATGATAGTAACAAGAAGAAATAACGGTGATGATGTAGTTTTGAATTCTTGCGTGATCTACGAGCGCCGAGCAAGATTTGAGTATTTAATTTTCAATTATAAATAGTAAGGATTATTTTAGTATTTAGCAACAACTTCCGAATTAGTGCACTAATTAGAAACGCACGAGAATGCTCCTACGGTGCCAAATGACGCCCTACAGAAATCTTCGTTTAAACATCCAGTTTCTCGGATAAATTGTTAATTGAATATAAAAAATGATACCTACGTTGCTCTAGACTTGTTTTTCAGATTAAAAATTCTTGATTTGAATTGATCTGATTTAAATGCATAATTTAGGAGAGAAATCACTCATAAATTAAATTAAATCTGGTTTAATTGACACGAGAGAGAAATTACATAAAATCTCGTAAATCGAGATTCAAGCCCTTGAGCTCTCATAGAAGTGGTTACGCCGAAAAAACGGCCACTGCTGAATCACCACTTGACTTTTATTATTATTCTTTCACGAAGACCGATCACAGATGCCTCGCTATCGGCGCGATCGATGCTTACGCGGAAAAAGGGTATCGGTTTCCCGGACATGTTTTCTTTTTCATCGGGCGAGTCGATTCGGAGACGGAGTGCGGGTCGATGGCGCGCATAATTGAACACCCTGGACTGGTTTGGGCACCGTCGTCGTCCTCGTCGTCGTTCCGCCGTTCCGATCTGCTCTCTCCGGGTCCGGGCAGGGCATAGCGATCGTTCCGCAGCATTCTCATGGGCTCCTCCTCGCCGTATCGTTGCGGCCGGTGTTGCATTAATTAAGCGCAGATGCCGATGCCTTGTCACCCGCCATTTGCCATTCGTATTCGCGTTTGTATTCGTCCGGCCGCAGCGGTCGGAACCTAATATACGACGGCGTGTAGAGGGTGTCTCGGAAATCGCATCCCGTCACTGTGATAGATCTTCCCGAATAATTCCAAGTGCATAAAGAGCGAAAACGTAATCTATTACACCGCGCGGTTTTCGACATTAAATATCTAAGTAATTTGAATATGCATGGCATTTAAATGCGTAATGAAATGTATCAAACATACATGTTGATGAAGAAATTTTAAGTTCGACATCAAAGTGAAAGTGAAATTTTGTGGTTTATTTGCAAAAATCGAAAAATTGCAATTTTTTAATTTATAATTCGAAATTAGATGTTTTAATATCAATATAAATATAAATATTATTTTTAAAATTTTCCAATTATAAAATACGCAACTCTTTTAAAATACTCTGTATTATTTTATACTTTTCTTTATCAATTCTTGCGTTTTTTGTCTATCTCCTTTTTCTCTATTTGAAATATGCTCATATTTTTTTAAAGGCTCGTTATAGCAACGTAAATATAAAGAATTTATACTATCATTTGTATCCAATAAAAATATAAATATAAGTTGATCTACGATTTTTGGAGCAATTTCAAATCGATATTTCCAAGATTATTAATACATTTTAAAGATTTGTGTCTTAAAAGTACCGACTAATATATTTGTTTTTTGAATTTATTAGTCATTCAAAATTTTCACGAGCAAGTTTTAAGTTTGCAAATAAACGACGGTCGTCTTTCTCGTGCAATTTCTCATGGGCTTCAGTTTAACGGAAGTTTAAACGCTGAGAAGTGCCGTTTAATTGCTGCTTGATGCTGAAAATAAAGAAGGCGCGAAAAAGATGACGTCCAATTAAACTTTCGCTAAAGAGAAATCGACGCCAAATTGATTAAGGAGTTCGCAGCTGGGAGAAAGCGCGATAATTCGCGAAAATTCCTAGATATTTTATAATCTTAAAATTTTTATAAACAAAAACGCTTATAAAGCATCATATCACGCTGTTTATTAGTCCTTTATTTAATATGAAATATAATATCGCTGTACTAAATTTATACATATATTAATTATGATTTTATTTATATTTTAGAAGAGTCAAAGCATCTCATATAATTAAACAAAGTATTTTACTTATCGGAATGATGAGTTCTTTCTTTTTTAAAGTATAACTCATACATTTAATTCTCATTATATCATCTCGCACGCGATATTTTAATTCGAACACAACGTATCTATGAAATTTTCAATAAGTATCCCGATAAATCGCATAGATAAATCACATGAAATATCATCGCACATAAAGTATATAATCTCCACATTGTCCAAGGATTCCTATTATTCCTAATCGATAGAAACTACCGCAATCCCGGGACACCATGTACGTTATCATAGTTCGATTTCCCCGCATTCGTAGTCGCTCGCCTAATTCATTTGTCCACCCCTGCACGTCCGTCCGTCCATCCGTGCGTGCGTGCATACGTGCGATCTTATGCGTGCACGCGTGCAAGCGAGCGGTCCTCGGCCGCGTCCAATTCTTACGCGCGTGTGCGATTCGTGCGTCCGTGTGTATACGGCGAATCGATCGGTATAGCCGGGCTTTGCGAGCTCGCATTGCGAAACTGGTTATGTACTTAACGTGGGATAACCGTCGGGGACAGGTGTCCCGAACTCCTCTCCCGAGATGGTTGGTCCGATCGTCGATGGCAAGTCCCTGGGAAGAAGATGCGGAAGGCCGGCGTCAAAGCACGTAACACACACGCACGCAGACCGCAGACCGAGCCGCGCGTTTTCTTTGCTCACAGCCCTGAAAGATAGATCGCGCGTTTCTTGAATGTCACGATCCGTCGCCGATAAAGAGATCAATCAGTCCCTTCGCCTGAGAAAATTGTCGAATGGATGGGAAGAAGTTATCGCCGGGAGGGAAGGGGGGGGGGAGGCATGAATTAATTGAAGGTTGCAGGTTTCACACATACGAATCTTCTCATTTATGTGAGAAGTTAATTTTAATTAGCGGTTTAACGAGTGATAGAATAACAGATTAGATGATGAATGACAGATGATAATCATCTATTATTATTCCCTGTTGTAATCGCCTACAATCATCAACTAATAATTTACTTATCATGATAAATATAAGTGATGTGACATTTTGACACATAAACTTGCTCGAATTCTGTTAACATCCATTAATGTTCTTTAGGAGAAAAAAGCACAGAACCACGCGGCAAAAGTATATTTATATGTACATATTTCAAGTCTTTCATTTTCACCTAAATTATACGCATCGGGAATTCACACATTAATCACTTGCGTCGTTATACTTCTTCTCCACTCTTTTATCATATCTTCTTCTAATTTTCCCAATATTTTTGTCGTTACATTGAACCATTAATTGTTGTTAGATTACGTTGACGAGATCTATTTTCTGTGGAGGACGCAAAACGAGCGAGTTTGTCGTGACGACGACGGGGAGAAAGAGAGAGGAGGATTTGGATCATAGTTCGTGGATGTACGCGTGTGCGGGTGTAATGGATGTGTGTGTGTGGTTGATACCGTGGCTGGTTGTGCGAGTCGTCTGGTCAGCTGGCGCCAGGACCATGACAGCTTCCTACCAGAGCGCACTTCGCCTCATTAATCTTGCTTTATAGCCGCTGTTGCACCTAAGTCCCTCGCTCTCTTAGTTCCTCCACGGCTCTCCTCCTCGCGATTTCTCTCGGCGCGATGAACGCTTTGTGCCGGTCAATCTGCCGTCTAAAACAGCTAAGTTAAGTCGAATTTCTAAGTCGAACCCTGAAAAGGATCCTATCCTATAAGTCACAATACAAATGTCGAGAAAGAATTTTAAATGCTATACTCGGTAAAAAATAAAAGAATATATTTGATTGTGAATTTTATCTTGAAGGTGTACAATAAAGATATATAATAAGTTTACAATAAGTTTACGAAGAATAGCGACAAAAATTCTTTAAAACTTATATCAAAATTAAATTTAGAATCTGTGAAAATAATTTTCAGTCTAAAATTAAGCTAAAAATTACATTAGTTTTAACTTAACTAATTTTTGATTACAGTTGCATAGATTAAATTATTGACATATATTTCTTGGTATGCGTTAAATAATGTATTTAATTAGGAAAAACGAAGATAAGAATTTTATTGCAAAGGAATTAGAGAATACTGTTTGCATCACGGATTTGTGTTATCAAAAATTCGTCTTTATATTTGTTTGTGTTCACTAAAATACTTCCACACCATTAAAAATTTGTTTGTCGAAGCAATGAAATTGTTTCATTTGCAGCAAAATATGATCAAAATGTGTCATTGCGAGATTTGCTCGTAATGTGCGCGTAAACAAGTGCTCGAACTCCGCAATGCGTTTCGAAATGAAATGGAGCTTTGTAACGAAACGCTCGTTGAAATCGATCCGGCCGATTAATTGTCAGCGTACCGAACGAACATTAAAAAGGTTGCGGATGTTACTTTTAATTGAACTGTATCCGCGATGCAAACGGTATTCTCTAATTCCTTTGCAGTAAAATTTTTATCTTCGTTTTTCCTAACTAAGTAAATTATTTAATTCACATATCAAGAAATGTATGTTAATAATTTAATTTATGCGGCTATAATTAAAAATGAGTTAAATTAAAACTAGTATAATTAATATACTAATTACAACGTGAAAAAGAGAGTGAAAGAGAAAGAAGGAAAAAGAGAAAAGAATAAGAAGAGAGAAAATAAGGAGAGAGAGAGAGAGAGAGAGAGAGAGAGAGAGAGAGAGAGGAGTGGAACATCTATAACATCAAGGCAAGCACGATCACCCAGGATGTGGTTCCTCTTTTTCTTTTATAAGAGAAACGGCAATTATTATTGGCTATTACGTTCTTTCATCATTTTACGATTTTCAATATTAAGTGTTTTAGTCATTTCGCGTCAAATTAAATAAAATGTATGAACGATAAAGAAACCGAGAAACCGACGGAACGCCTGCTGCATGGTGACATAAAGTCGAGTATAATACCGTTGAAGCGTCCGTGCGCCCTTTTATCCCTTTTTCGGAGTCAAGTACGCACTGAGCCCAATTACTATACTGGCGCGCTATGTGTGTAACCGTCGAAAATTAAGTAATGCTTATGAAGGTGGATAAATGCACCTGCGCCTGCCTCTTAGCAGGTGCGTACCCACGGTTGGTTCGGCTTTTCGGGCCCTCACGAAAATAAGAGGCGTGGAGTCGGGATCGCGTGTCCTTGTGCAGCAAACGCATAATCAGCCTCGCGCTGCGTGCACGCATGTAGCTTGCGGTTCTCATTGTTGCTACGCTTCCGCAAAATTGCGTGGATCTTCATCTTCCGCAGCGACGATAGTAGTACTGGTTATACGACAAATTATATAGCTGCCACTTGAGATTTTTCATTTTTAATTATTTATAAATTTTAGAATCTTTCTTCACAATTTTTGTGTAAGACATATATAGATTATAGATAAAAAAAAGAATGAAAAAGGAGGTACTTTTAAATGCCTATCGGTTGAATATGCGCGCTATTTTATTTCTCGAATTTCAAAGCGATCGTGCGTCATGTAGCAAAAGATTATCGATTTTTTTACGTTTGTCAAAAATGGCATTCTTTCCATTTTTTTTTAATTTCTCAAACAGGATATTTAAGCCGTTGAAACGTATCGATTTTCTTCTATTATTTTGTTCGCGAACTCAAAATGTCTAACAAAAAGATGCATGAAGCAGATACGCTTGAGAACGATATTCTAAGAAGGTTGCGAGAAACGTAAGGAACGTTCGTGAGAGAGGATTGAAAGAGAAGAGAGGAGAGCCCGTATCGCGAGGTTGTGTTTCGAGCACCTGCTCGCTCGCCCGGTCGGCATTCTTTCGCTTCATCTGCAGGCAACGAAACTGCCATCCGCAAATCGCACATAGAGATGCTCTAATTGCAAATGGAAGTCAAGTGGAAACCATAAATAGTACCTCTCTCGCTGGCTCTGCTGGCGTCAAAATCGATTAACGCTTAAATCGATTTGCCTCTCTCGCTTGCACTATAGACGAGGCTGTTATCTAGTGCGGGGCTACAAGGAACATGTTTCATGTATCCTTCCCATTTATTTATTTTCATATGTAATGGTACCACATCCCTGTAATTAACTAATCGAGGTTGTCGCAGCAATTCATCGCTTTTTCAAATCGTGTTTTTTTTTTAATGTTTGTTCTTGTTCTATTGCGTTTTCTCCTTTTGACCACAAGGAACGCTATTCGACATCCATAATTGATTTGATGCGGCACGTTTTCACTTCAGTCAGATCAATTAGAGCTTCCCAAGTTTGGAGCAGTTCACGACAGGCACGAGATCAACTAGAACAAAACGCAATCTGGTTTTTATTTAATTAAATAATAATCTTTAATTTATTAGCTGTCATTGGGATCAATTAACTTGATGTTCAAGTGTGACAGTAGAACAGAATCCGAGTATTCTGAGTATTCGGTGCATCGCAGTTAAGTTCTACGAACACTACGAACACTTTCGAGGATCCAAATTCATCCACGCGCGCAAATAATAAGTACGATCATTTAAATATTTGCATATCCGGTTGCTTCTTGCTCCGTATATTCCTCATCGCATATCTCGTTGCGCACGCATCTTTCTTACGGGGATCTTCGTCCCGCCCCTGCCTGTTCCCTGCAGCCTCCGCGTCAACTCTTCCCCGGTGTTACTCCCTTAACGCCCATGTTACACGTGCAATCCCGACCGACGGCGAACGTGCACACGTGTGTTACATGCGCATGTGATGCTGCCGCCCGTGGCGCGTTGCGCGGCGGGTAAAACCGCGCGGCGCGCTCGTTTTCGAGGCAGGTAGCCGAACGGGCCGAACGCGAGAGCGTCATCGCCACCTGCCCACTATCTCCGGATACTGGTGGAAGGAGGCGCGGGTCGCAAAAGACGGGCGGGAGGCGACGGCAGCGCAGAGAATCATTATTTTCTTAAGCAATTTGCCCTTATGCTAAACAGCTGCCGAACCGGATACAAGTCCGATACAGGTCCGACCGCGCCGATCACTCGCTAATAATCCGGCGATTACAACGAATTACAAAAGGATGATTAAATAAAATTGGAGATAATTACAGCGCAAAAACTGTGTACACGCAGAAGATAAAATTCCTTTTCGTATTTTAACCCCTCGAGTTCATCTCCTTGCAACAGAAAATCTATCTGCATTTACGTAATCTCGTAAAGTATAGAGCTCTATTTGGATCCGTACTTAATAATTTTTCAAAATTTCCTTGAAGCGCCGAAAGAAAACCGAAAGGACATAAAACATTTTGAGATCAGATAGAAAATTAGATAGAAGCATCTCGTAATTTATAGAATGTTATGACTCGCAAAACTGTCGCGGTTTCGCGATTACATACGATACCGAGCGTGCTCGTCGTGTGCAGTGTGTATATCGTGCAGTGGCAGGTAACACAATTGGATTGCTGGCCGATATCGTTATCTTTTGTGGACCAGATGTGCATGCTCGTTTGGAGAACATCCCTCTCCTCCCCTCCTCCCTATATCGTCGCGCCGCGACGATATGTTCATCGTTGTTACACCTGAATACATTCCGCGTTCGCACGTGTGCGTGTGTTGTATCCGTTTTTACGAACCGCTGTTAGATCCACTTTTACCTCGGTGCCGCGATAACAGTCGCGATTCTGTCTCGGTCGCTTAGGAAACTCGCGAAATCTAGCTGTAACTGGTTATGCACGTACGCCGAGCAACGCCCGCTGAGTTTGAATCTACTATCAGATTTTATTTTTGTTTGACATTTGCATTCGCGAGACGATATAGGTCCTCGTCATTGTCGTCTGCGCTAAACGCAACGGTTTTCGGACTTGTTCGATTAAGATGCGGTAACGATTGTAACAGATTTTTTGATAACTTCGCATTTAAGCTAATTATTTTTATTTATGACGAACGGAATTCGCAAATAGGGAGTAACATTTATTTCAGGAAAATATAGTAGGGAGATCATGATGGTGGAACGAATGAAGGAAGAAAAGGGTATATTGTATTAAAAAAAAGACACGATTTTCGTTGTCAAATTTCACTTTCATTTGAACTTTGTTTTTTTTACCTTATAACATAGAAAGGTACATATCGGATATCGCATCAGATCGTCGCGTAAGGCCAACGTGCAAATGCGCTCCTTTCTCGCACCGCGTAACACATTTGATTACTGTACACTCGCTTCGGCATAAATCGTTAGTCGTAACGTCGTTACACTACGCTATTTACAAAAATTCGAGACGCAGTCGACGGAACCGCGCGAAAAGACTGTGTATGAGCATACGTCAGCTTCTCTCGATCATTCTTTTAATTTTAATTGTCTCAGGATCAGGAACGTCCTCTTCTTGCCACAATATAATGACGATCGAAATATTTTTTAAGCATACTGCGCAATGATTTTTTTTATTAACGCTTCAACATATATCTCGGAATCAAAATGATTTTGCGTATTTTTTTTTAATGGAACGCTATTATAATATTCAATTTTAATATGTATATTAAAACCAATTTTTTTTTTAATCAATAACATTCATGTCATTTATATTCTGTTTTTGTTCATCAATAATGAGTCCTAAAGATTGAAAAGTAGTAATCTTCACGAAAATGATATAATTCTAGCAGATCCCATCTAGTTATAGCGATGACACTTCGATTGTTACGCGTGTTTTACTTGACTATCGTACATTTCTATAGGAAGACGATTGTAGTTTCGTCGTTTTGTAAACGCGTAACGTTTATCGCCTTATCAAGAATATTACCACAAGCAATATTATTATTGTCGTCCCTCTTTTAATTACATTTTCGCGTATGTCCTAAGACACTGGTATGTCGTAAGCTGATACAATAGATTACAGACGACCGATTGATCCTTTTGTCCTTTCGTTGAAATAAGTGCATCTCAATGGACCGTAGCTTGAAAATCGTCGCTCTAAGGCGAATCCGCTCGGTCGAGGTAAGGCGCATTCATGTGCTTCGCGTTTAACCCCTTCAAAAGGCAACGTATCAAAGAATATTTCCATAGAACTTCCGAAGAATAAGAGCCAGCCAGAAAACTACATCGTTTATTATAACTGCTCTTTATAAAGCTGTCATCATATAGAAATGGAAATTAAGAAAATTGTGATGTTTCGTTAAAATTGACTTTTTTTTCATGAAACCTGGATTTAAAAATTGAAAAACCAAGAAAATCGATTTTATATTTTTACTAATAAAAATATAAATGGAAAATATGATTTTTCATGATACAAATGTAGTTTTCTGAGAATAATAATAAATCGGGGAAAATGTAAATTTTAAAAGATATAATCTTATTAAATTTTTAAATTAAACTCTCTCTTAAATTAAATTAAACTTAATCCTACTTAAAAAATGATTTTTTTTAGTTGAAGTTTAATTTAAATTACATTTTTACAAACTGCGTGTACTAATTAAATTTGCATAAATTTTAATTCACACTTTACAAGAGAGTTTAAGAATTGTAGAATTTTTCATGCTTTGAGATAAAAATACAGATGTATGGGGATTAGCAAATTAGATGTAATAGCCGGTACCATTTTGAAAGGGTATCAAGATAGCTTCGAGACTAGCTTCTATTATGAATTGTCAAATCCTACGTAAATGTTCGCCGCTCTCTACCGTAAATTTCGTGATGCGGTGCAACGTCTGCAGCGGTGTCTGTCGTAAATTAAGCGTGATCTTACAAGTATGAGAATCTTTCTAAAGATTTATTGTCTGGTTGTGCAACTGCTAAGTATCGGTATGTAGATGATAGACATTCCCATTGTGAGGACGCCGCGAAAAATTCTCTGCTGAATAAAGTATAAAGTCTGTTAATTTGAAGCTTATTATGATTTCAAAAAGCGTATAATACCTATACAATTTTTGTAAAACGACAAATAGTTATCCTATAACATTTTCTGCGAACAAGACTCGATTCAATTGTGATCTTATCGTCACTTCTTTCGAATATCCTTCCGTCGCCCCCGTTCCTTCGCGACTCCGATTAACGTATTCCTATAGTTCACGAATTAACACGCGCAGAGTAGAAATCCGACGATAATCAGCTGCTTAGATTAACGGTTGCTTACTTAATCCTAGGTCGTCCTCCTCTCCTCCGCAAATTAAATGGCATCGAGAATAGAAGACGTTTAAGCGTTTGACAATGCGGAACATCTCCCGCTTGTTTTCGTTGTAACAGACTTTATTGTCCGTCATTTTCAGCCTGTTCCCGTTGTTTCCAGGTGGAAACGACGATTCGTTCAATCGTCTTTCCGCTTTCTTAGCTTGCCCTCCGTCTGAATGGTCCTGGAGACTTGCTCCACGCAGCTGCTCAAGCCTGCGAGGCTATTGTTTTTTGCGGCCGTCATTTCACCGTCCTTCCCGAGGATCTTGCTGAGCGTCATGATGTAGCTACAGGCAATCCTCAGTACCGATAGCTTCGACAGCTTCTGGTTGTGCGAATACGCGGGTATGGCGTGTCTCAATGTGTCGAAGGCCGCGCTGATGGTATGCACCCTGGTTCTCTCTCGGGCGTTCGCCTCTATCCGTCTCTCTCTCGTCATGTTCTTATAATTTCTCTGCTGACCACCCTGATGCTGGTGTCTCGACGTCGTGGCGGCCGCTTGGTGACTCTGGTGACTCCGTGGACTCTGGTGAGTCTGATGATTTTGACTCCGGCCGGACGAAGTCGCCAACAGGTGTTCCATCATGTACGACGGCGTCTTCTCGTAGGAGCCACTTACAGCGGGATGCGACGGCACTCTGAGCGCCTCGTTTCTCACAACCAAGGACAACGGTTCGTCCTGCAGCCTAGGATGCGGTAGAGGGATCATGTTCGACGGAGACGTTGTCGTTGCTGCTGCTGCTGCTGCTGCTGTCGTCGTTGGTGCTGGCTCGAACAACCTCTGACGAGGCTCCCGTCGAGAGGAGACAGGCGATCGATTATGACCGGTAGGATGTTGTAGTCTTCTGAACGATTCGTGCAGCCTCTGCGTCGTCTCGTCTTGCTCTCTTTTCCTTTCTTCCTCTTCGTCCTCTTTTTCGCCGGTCAGTGTCGTTGTCGTCGTCGTCGTCGTGGTTGTTGTTGTTATCGTGTTGGAAATCGTATTCGTCGATGTCGTCGTCGACGAAGTCGCGGTTGTCTTCGATTCGTTTTTGTAGGAGGCAGGAATCCACGGTCTGAAGGGATTCGGCGTGTTCAACGACCTGGGCTCCTCTTGATCCACGGTTGTCTCCTCGGAAATAGGATCGAACCGTCTTTTCTTCAACGGCGCCGCGATGACTGCCGGTTCTTGAATCTTCCGTGGCTCCGCCAGCTTACGCTTATTTCGTAATGAAATCGGTGTCACCTGCACTTCAACACTGTCCTCAGACGAAGTAGGCGAATGCAGGCTCGATCTACTGTCCTCGTCGGCACTGCTGCAAGAACCGCTGTCCCTCTCAGAGCCCGCCATGACACCGGCTGTAAACGAAAAAAAGGAGAGTGCGCGTTAGTTACGGATTCCGCACTATAGTTAACAATAGATTTGTACGAGTGTTCGAAGTTCTCAAAAACGATTGCACGTAAGGTACCTTTTCATGCTGACGCTCGACGCTCATTTTCAGCATCAAAACAGGTCACATGATCAAAATTGACTAATACTTAATATCAATTTTGATCATGTGATCTGTTTTGACGCTAAAAATGAGCATCGAGCATCAGCATAAAATCGTACCTTTACAATGAGATAATTGGATGTGTATGTGTGT
Source organism: Wasmannia auropunctata (assembly GCF_000956235.1). Classification (NCBI taxonomy): domain Eukaryota; kingdom Metazoa; phylum Arthropoda; class Insecta; order Hymenoptera; family Formicidae; genus Wasmannia; species Wasmannia auropunctata. The sequence continues at coordinate 191,705 of NW_012029405.1, read as the reverse complement.
GTGTGAAACTTTGAGAGCAAAAAATACAAGCAATACGAATAGATCTATAGAAAATAAATAAACGACAACAGAAATAAATAAATAATTAATTAAGTCATATACTTTAATTTGTCATTCCTTTTTATACGCCGAATTTAAAAATATAATCAGAATTTTTCTATCTTGGGATTATTGTATACATGTATTTACTATAATACTTTAAAATGTGAGACATATACAATACGAGGAGCTCTAATAAAATTTCGGTTTATGCCCACCTCACCTCTATTATGCAGAAAATGTTACAGAAACTGCATCGCTGTTCATCGGGGTAATCAATTATTAGATTGCGATTAATATAAGATAAATCGCTCGACGAATTCGTCATTGAAATTTAATGCGGCGCCACGTGCGGACAACATGTACATAAATAACATTCTTTGATAACGCGAGTGCGCGTATCACGAGATTCTACCGAATTCTCGCATTACGAGACTGTATTCGCAACGTGACGGAGGATAACGCGCGACGGCGACGGCGGCGGCGGTGGCGGCGGCAGCGGCGGAGGCGCACGTGTTTCCCGCTCGCGATTCCGTGGGCGGAACCGCGCTTCGGACACGCGGGAGGTTTTCTGCTTTGATGCGTCATCCAGCTGGTACCATCTGGCGCGCACACAGGGACCCGAGAGCGAGAGAGGATTATAATATACTCGTGCGCCGCGTCTCTTTGCTCCTCTCCTCCCGTCCGCATCGCCGACCGGGAGCCGACTCGGATTCCAAGGCGGAGACTAATTTCGCTGATTTTAGTATCGCCGGCGAAGACGCTTGTCATCGCGCGACTTACGCGAGCAGTTTCACCTCGTAGCGTTTTCAGCATCTGATGCATCTCGGAGAGTGCCAGAATTGTGATTCCGCGTACTTCTATACGATTTTCTTATCGCGCACTTTACGATTTCACGATTGTAGAGACTGTAGAGCCACGATCAGATTTAAAGCTTCTTCTTGCTTTCCTCGGAAATAACAACGCGACTGTATGTATATATATATTTTTTATAAACATCCAGCGATCCTTGGAAAAATCGAAGCAACACGCGTTTCGCAAAGCGAAACACGCACGAGTCAAGAGTCAAGAATCGCAAAACTGTATACAACGCGCGAATTATCAAAGCAGCTGACGTAACCGCGGTCTTGTTTGTGTAACAAATGCGTATGCAAACACGACGATGCGTAATTTTATCCGGCGTTAGAGCGGCGGGGGCCGCGATTTCATGACCTTTCTCACATTTCCCCGACCGTGAGACACGTCAAATTCCACACCGCCGCGCGCACGAGCCACACACGCGATCTTAAACTTTTGCCATTCTTCCCGCGATTACGTAAATTATTTGGCGAATTTCCGCGCGGGGTACCCGGTAGCGAAAGCGAACGAACGAACGCAAACAGTCGGTTCGACGATCATCGATCGAGGCAATAATTCATATACAAGCCGACGATCGCTGACGCGGCAATTGATCGAGCGCGACTTAAGCATTGCAGATGCATCGGATTTCTCGATCACGGATCGCCGGCGCCACAGCCGGCGCGGCGATTCTTTCATCTCGCTTCGTCTCGTTCTCGCGTTCGTCCTCTCTGTCTTTACTGTCGGTCTCCTCTCTCGAATATCATTACTATGAATCGGAATCAGTTAACATCCTTAAGAGGCGTCTGGCATCGTATTTACTCGAAATCGAAGTCGGCACTGCCGGCGCGCCGCGGCGTTTGGCAAGATTCCTTTATTAGCGCTGTTTTTCTTCAATTCCCCAGTTATTCTAACGCTCCGATTTTAATTAGAATAACTTGTAACAGAAAATATAGAGATAAAATGAGAAAAATCATATTCGTTTGCAATGCTTAAAACATGATTGAAAAATACGCAAAGTTTCTCGGTTTTTCCGATTAGAAATCTAAGGGTCAAATGGCACTGGATTTCGATCCTGCGGTATTAATAAACGCCATTTCTCTTCCTTCTTCCCTCCGCCGCTCTCCTGTTCCTTTTTCTCGTGTCCTCTCCTCTTGAGAGAAACAAGCCGGGAAGAGTATAGCACGGTCGCCACATGGCGCTGGCGCCAGCCTCGTCTGTTCGTTGCTCTCCTTTTATTGCCTTTCCGAGAGAGAAAGAGGAGTCATCGCGCGATTTCGCGTCGCGAAACGGGCGACGGAATCGCTGCAGGCCGGATAGTCTTTCCTTTCTGGTTGGCGATCACGCTGACCTCGGCGCGACGCGACGCTTTTCCCGAAAACCTTTCGCAGATACCGCGTATCTTGGAGACCGTCCAACCGAAGGGCTCTCGCCGGAAAGGCACGCAATTCCTCCGCGAGCGCGGTATAAAGTGCCCGCCGATTGGAGCCAAACATAGATTTCCTGTCCGCCGTTTCGTCGCGAACGCGGACCAACGGCGGCGTCGACGTCTCGCGACGCGACGAGTCGCGGGTTGTTAATTGGAACAAAATTCCAGTTTGTTTCAATGCCGAAATATCCACGGTCTCTCTCGCCGCGCCTCTCTTTTCGTCGCCAAACAAATTTTAATTCGAAAGGAGAACAAATTTATAATAGTACGGAACACAAGTGAGGTGAAACACGTTCGTACAAGCGAGATAATGTTATTGGCCACCTGGCATCGTCTCCGCGCTTGTCGCGTGTTAGTTTAGAAGCGTTATCGTACCGATAACAAGGCCGTGCTCTCGATAGCGGCCATCTGCCACCGCCATTGGCGACGATCGTTATTATTGTTTAACGAAGTCTCTTCCTCGTAGTGTTTATTTGAGCTCACTTATTACCGATGCAACGATATCTTGAGCGCCGATGCTGCACTTTCGATATTGACTGATCTTTGTGTAATTTATCATCAACTGTTTTTTTTACAATTACGTTAAACGATACCGGATAAAATGAAAATTGTAAATAATTTCGAAGACAATATTACGTAGAATTGATCACTAATTAAAGTAACGATGTCTCGCTAAATTTATGCATCTCTATACAAAAGAGGTTTCACCGCCTTCGTAATCTTATCGCGCGCGTAAAAACGAAAGGTCGCGAGCGCGTGGAAAGGAAATTATCGCGACGGTGCCGGGAAGAGTTTTAAGGTCATTCGGGGTCATCGGTAGGCGCCGCCTCGAGACACATGCTCAATCATCGGTCGATTCATAAATATCAGCTCGGAAAGAAGTGAAGTCGTTGAAGGAGGTCGCGCGTTCACGATTCACCGCGTTTGCTTGCCATGCCATTGATACGATTTATGTCATCTGCAGAAAAACAGGATGTATCTTTCTCTAAAATTTTTCAAAAACAAAGACGCGGTCGGGGTTTACAGCCGGATGAAATGAGACTACGAGCAAACTCGAATGAAGAGGACACGTGCCGTTTTTTTCTTCTCGCGATCGAAACACGAAATTAGACCGCCCGAGGTCCGGAGATGCGATTAATGCCACGTGGAGCAATTTTGACCTAGAAAGGGTCAATCTGCAGTTTCTGGACGGCTAATTGAACGACGCTGATACCCCGCTGGGATAACCGGCAGTTTAGAGGATGACGATGGTGATCTATCTGCGGACGCTCCTTCCCAAACGTACGCGCGCACTTGGAGCTTATGTGCTCGTGCCATTTTGCAACAGGCTCGCGAATACGTATCCCGGGGATACGTATATGTACCTCCGCCGTCTCGCGTTCGCATTTGTTCAAACACACGCCGGGCACATCTGTGCAAACTCTCGCGCCAGAGAACGTAACGGCTTGTAACGTCGACCTTCCGCCGGGTCTTCCGTCGCGCCGCGCCGGGTGCGCGTCTTCCACGTGACGCTTCGTAGAAGCATCCTTCGTGGAAAAATTCTTTTTATTTGATGTTGCGTCTGCCACACAGCTGTGTTTGCATATCGAAATCATATTGTTACGTGCGATCGTGTCATTGCCTCCATTCCGATCCAAATGATTCCTTAAATTATCAACTCTTTTCTGGAGTAATACGAAATTAATGAATCTTGAATGTTTTAAGAACCTTAATAATACAAGATACATTATTATTTACCATGACGTTTGTTAATCAGAAAAATATGAATTCTCCGAAATAATTATTTAATAAATTTCATTAGTTATTTATTAATAATTCGATATGAATTCAATATAGATTTGGAAAATCTACGCGATCTATCTTTGGAGATCTCAAAAACATATCGAATATAAAAATAAATCCCATACTTCTCACTTTATTGATATAAAGAAAAAAGAAAACGGAAAGCTCGTTTTTTTTTTCTATTTGATTGAGATGGGAGTATTAAGGGCGCGTCCCACGTGGAAGATTGAAGAGACGGCGAAGGCGAGAACACGTGGGACGTGTCGGAAAACTTCCAACTGCTTTCGAGAGCTTTGTATAGAACCGAAGTAGCTAAATATAAAGTACGCAGACGGTTCTCGTACACGCGGCCGAAATTTAATCACCCACGCGGCAAACTTTTCATGCCGTCGATGATAATGATTCGAGTGATATTGTTTAGGAAACGACGCACTTCTCCATAGTAACATAATGTGCAAGAGGAATCGAAAAATTTGATAAGCAATAAGAGATTCGAGCGTGATCTATGGCCTGGATTACGAAAGGTTCGATGAAAGAACAGAAAGAAACAGCACGTGCGTGTAGGATGACTGATGGATTAAAAATATTTGCTATGCGCATTTCATATAATACCAATGAATGCAATAATGATAATAATATCGATACTGAGACTTTATTTTCGTCTGAATACGTCAAGCGTGTATGTACAACGCAAAGGAAAATTATTCAAAATTCAACGTTTTCCTCAATCTTGAAATCTTATCTCTAAACGAGACATTCGGAGGATATTTATATCTAAATTACTTATATATTCCATTTGGAAGATGAAATATTTGTAATTAAAAGTTTCGCGTTTTGATATGCCAGAGATAATCGTCAAAGCGCATCTCGAGAGAATGCGTCTTAAGAAATGAAATTGAGACACCGCTTCTTTTCCGCATCGATAAGGCTCGAATAAAACAAGAATGAATCGAGTTGTATAAGGGAAATAAGGTTGCTCTCGAGATCGTAGATCATTCATTCGCCGAGTGATTTCCGTCGTCGCGCGCTGCCCATAACCGCGGACGCCTGTCCGTCAGCGCCGGCCGCCTTTTGCGGAATTATAAAGCGCCGACCGGCGTGGTGTCGACTAGTTCGCGTAATTACGCGACGCCAATTGCATCCGGCGCCGAGCGCGACCGCGCCGTGGGCCGCTAATAATCACCTGTTACCGCGACGGTAATAGCGACGTAATACGAGAGTCCGGCACACGATCTCCGCCGAGCGATGACTTAGATCGCCGGGCCGATACGGGTACGTGTCGTATGCCTAATGACCCTCGATACCCGTGATACTTAACGATTGCCTAACGAGCGGTCTCCCGTTAGCGATTACCGTTTCGACGCATGTCAACGCGTTTCGCAGTCGACTCGTGGGCGCGTTTTACCGTGCGTCACCTTCGCCGGCGTTATTGGGAGAATTATGCGACAGCCCGAGCGTTGATTTAAGACCGCGCGCGCGGCACGGCGTTGAGCGTAGGCGCGAAAGTGTGCGCGCCGACCGAATTAAACGTCTGATTATTCTCTTCTGTTTCTTTTTGTCGGCTCGAGGGGCGGCTGCACACCGAGCCTTGCTCACGCTATTCGTCGCGCTTGCGAAAATAACCGGCGTCAGACCAAATGCAACCGGCTAAAAGACATAACGGTATAGAGATTTGAATTATAACGAGATATGATCGATAAGAAATAAATACCGGGGAACGTGAAGAAAATTCATTATTAATAATGGATTTTAGGTGAAATGGACACATTTAGCATACATTTGAAACAGAGACTAATATATGTGTTGTAGTACTAACAAGAAAACGTAATGATTATTCTTTAATTATTGGAATACGCTTTACTTAGGTATTGTTCAGAGAAAAATATTTAATTACACAAAAGAAAGAACAATTTTGCTGGATCCAGAAAATAATTTTTGTTCAGCAATCAAAATAATTTTGTAGGAAAGTCAAAATAATTGCTAGAATATATCAAAACGTTTTATAGTGATTCTTATCGTTTTTAACATTCCAATAAAATTTTTTGAGGATTCAACAAGAATTAATTTTCAAATCTGTATTCAATAAAATTTTTAAATCTTTCAACAAAATCGTTCTTTCCGTGTATATGATATTAGTGTGATACCGAGGAATTGATTTTAACAAAATATCTTGTCAATTCTTGTTCAAAGGATACCAAATGATCATCAGTCGAAATGTTGACGATGCTTCCATATACCATTGACTATTTCAAAAGATTATTTTCTCTGTTTCTCTGTTTTACGGTTTTTTATTTAAAATGGAATATTAGTATAATTATAACAAAAGATTTTTTTCTTTAAGGCTAGCACAGTGGAAACGGAGTCTTTTTTTTTTTAATAATCCAATTTAACAAAATCGAAATAAGTATATCGATTTGTAACCTTTTTTGAAATTTCGTCATACTCTTTCAAATTAAGATCAATTTATAATCTTTGCGATTAACCAAAGATTTAACAAACAGTTTAAATTGATTATGGACGGGGATTTCGGAAATATCCAAACGGGACATCCGCGCGCAGAGACTACGCAACGATGGAAGATCTCTCGCTCTCTCACTATTATATTCCACTCTCGTGTGGCGGCGCGTCGCATTTCCGCCGGAGGCTTTCCGCGAAGCGAGCGGCAAGCCAGAGAAGCGCGCGGAAGAGAGAAGAAAAGGGGCGGGAGGAGAGGAAATAAAAAACAAGTCTCGCCGATAAATCTCGCCGACGCGACGCCGCCACCGCCGCCGTGTGGATGCGCCGTTTCCTGTCCCGATCCTCGCGCGAGTGCGCGCGGCATTTATCGCGCTGCCAATATATACTACACCGTCGCGCGAGAGAAGCCGGCTGCTTCCCCGACGAGGGTTACCCCAGCCGCGCGCGGTTTCTTCGCTCGACATAAATAAATCGGCCCGCTCGTTCGTCGTATATCCCAGATCGGTTCGATCCGGATAATGAGACGGCATCAATAAGTACTTGCGCGGTTTTCAATCCTCGGAAAACGTTCGTGAGAGATGGAATTTCGCTGTCGTGGCATAAACCTTTGCTGTCTCCGCGTTTTTTCTTTCTTTGTGTCACGACGCGATCGACCTTCGCGACCGTCATGGCGTAAGTCAATTACGCGATATTACGGCCGAAGGATTACCGTCTTGTTATATATGCAAAGTAGAAACATTTCGCTCGGTAAACTTGTATTCGTAGAATTTGCTGCCAAAGGAAACTTAATTCGTCGCTAAACGCTCTAACTCGTCGTGAAATTATTCTTATGTCTCTCACGACATCCGAGTGTTCTCTCGTGAATGATAAGAGAAAGCCCGATGCGCACTCGGTATCGTCTCATGAAGAGGAATCGGAGGAGATTACCTAGAAGAGAGCAGCAGACAGAGAGAGAGAGAGGGAGGGAGGGAGGGGGGGAGAAAAGGAGGGAGAGAGAGAGAGAGAGAGAGAGAGAGAGAGAGAGAGAGAGAGAGAGGAGGCAATGGCGCTAGCCAGATGGACGTGAGAGCGAGCGTGATTCGATATACCAGGCTGGTCATTTGCGCGACCGGCCGATCCGATCGCGAGAACGTTCATACATCCCACTCGCTCTGTGTGTTCCTATACTTTTCTTCGTCTCTTCCATCGCTTCTTCATATTACGCGGTCACATGGCTTCGTTCTATCGCATTCTGGCCGATTGCCGTTGGGCGAGTTCGCGTAAACACAATGCCGGTACGTGCTGAATGTGTAATTTGTTTTTGATCAATATCCACTTGCGCGTAATCTATGCGTCAAATTGTTTTCTTGGTTTCTATTTTCTTTTAATTGTTCCGATAGCTTGTTTACGTAAACGGGGCGTCCCGCGTCATCGAAGCATTAATTTAAAATTGCGTTTACCAGAAATATGATGAAGGAGAATAGAAACAGAATTCGTATGATTTTCAATTTTACTTCAATAAATTTTGTTTCAATTTTTTTCTCTTTGCAAGAAATATAAATATAGATAACACACAATTTATCATATTTTGGTAAAGAGATCGGTGCGGATCGATTGAGAAATTATGCTTTGGTATTTGCCGTGAAAAATTGAACAATTTATTCAAAGCTCGGATTCATAGCGCGTCTTTCTCGTTTGGTTTCTCATATAGCAAACTCCTCGACCTCTCGTTCCCGAGATCGATAATCGGGTATCTCTCCTTTGTTTGAAAAATCGAAATCATTCTTGGCGGCCTTGGCGCGTCAAAATATTTTCTACCTCGGTCACCGTTAACTGTTTGTTTAAATCTTTGGTTAATCGCGAAGATTATAAATTGTTCGAATTGCAAAATATAAATAATAAAGATTTGGTTTAAGTATCGCTATTAACAGAGCTTCGTTTTACAATAGATGTGGAGAGATTTGCTAGAATATTTAGAATAATGTGATATATATATAAACGAAATTGAGAGTTAAAAGGCCTATTGTGTTTGCCTAACTAATCTCGGAGTCGTATGTGCATGTACACGTACGTGTGCGTGTGTATTTTTGAATGCTCACGGGCCGTATCGCACGTTTGGCTTTAAAAGTGGGCGATATGATCGCTACAATATAAAAAATAATTTGTTTTAAAGTTCACGAAGTGTAGATAATTATTTATCATTCACACAAACATAAATTTCTTATTTATATTTTTTTTCTTGAATTAAATAATACTTTTAATATTATAAATATTTTTATACGTATTTCTTGATTTACTGTGCTTTTGTTTTTCTTTTCACAATGAAAGTTTCATTATACGGATGTCTCGTAAGGTGTCAGAAACATTAGACGAGAGAATGCACGGACACTAATAATATCAAATGAAGATATCGATCGCAGAGACATGTGACACGAAAATTCTCTCTCTCTCTCTCTCTCTCATTGACCTTATATCTTGACCTTTGCCAGCATGCTTAACTCGCAGCACCGATATCCAACCTTCGAAGTATCATGTTTTCGAGCACATTCCAGTTTTAACGGTTAATAATTTTGATAGTAGTAATTATAAAATTCACGATAAAAGAGACCAACGAGTTAATTATATATTTAATTAATAAGATGTATTAGATTCTCTTTAAAAAAAGGGATAAAATATTTAGTAAAGAAAAAGAAATAAATTCCAAGAAATCGTTCAACTGTAGTTTTTAAAATATCTAATCTAATTGAATTTTTCTGATGTCATTTTGTGTCGGTCTTACACGTTTCGTACATGTAAATATCTTTTGAAGTTGAGTTGCTTATCATGACCCTGATTTGTAGCAAATATTTACTGATGCAAATTCATACTTAATCTCTTATTAAGAATTTATAAATTATTTTCTAAATACATACTTTATAACAGATGATATTTTTACATTAAATTAAGAAATAAAACTTTAATTTATTTGTAATTGAAGCAACTTTTTAATTCTTAATGTTAAATATCACTTAAAAAATAATTCAGACTTTCATTATAAATTGAAATTAAATAAAGATCTTACAATTTTTATTTATATTTGTGAAGATTTATTTTTATTTCGTTAAAAATATTGCAAATTTAATTTAAAGAATTTACATTTTCTTTCCTCAAACAACAAAATTTAATTTCAGATTAAACAATACAATTCGTAAACACTCTCGAAAATCTACGTACTCTTGGAATCATCGTTATTTTTCTCCGAATCTGCAATCTGCTCGTCATTAAAATATGTACCATATCTTTGACATTTTTAAAACATATAGCTGTAAGATTTTTGATGAATTTGTCTATCGAATGTTTGTCTTTCTTATTTTATGCGTGTGCTGCGGCGCATAGCAATCCGTGTAATAAACACGTGTAAACGGCCCACGTGCCGCGAGCTCGCACGAATCGCTCGTATTTACTCATGTGTGCTTGAACCAACATAAAGTCGCGAATTATAATATACGAACGGATGCGCACACATGCCGTGATATTACATAAGTTTCGTGTCAATGTATGACGATTCGCAAGCAAAGATTCACGCTCGTGCGAAAAAGCTTCAAAAATTTTTTTTTATTAACATTTCCTTAAATACATTATATTATATTATATATATTTTTTTTTTTACCTGAGGATGATTATTTCTAGCGCGAGTGAGGTCCGGGACAACCGAGGACCGCTTATTTTAATCACGTCAACCGTACGCTCGACAATCGAGAACAAGTGGCTGGCTGTCGCGTACACTCTCATCGTACATCATCGATTGTACATATATATGTACGTTGGATCGTTTCGTTCGAAATTATTACGCGCGTATTTATGTCATTTTTTAAGACAAATCCCTTGGGAAATCATTTTCAATTTTTCGACCGCATACAAGTCAGAACTCACTTTTTGGATTTTTACTAAATTGCACGTTACATAAATTTATACGGAAGTTGAAAATTACTTTAAATGCCGTCTTGTTTTCGTAAGAGGACAAAGGTTAAAAAGCACTTTCTTTTTTCTCGCGGAGAATAATTCATTATCGAAGTTAATGCCATCGCAGGTGGTAGGTAGCAGGTGCAGGTGCCGCGTAATGCATAAGTGGGTGGCGACGGGTGGAGAGTCCCTTCGCCTCGTGACATCCTTTGTATTTGTGACGGGACTCAATAGGATATCGATTACACTCTCGAGGCGAGGTCAAAGCCGGCGCAATAAACCCCAAGCGAAATTTGTATTGAGCATTGTGCCGTCGCCCGAGGTGTCTACGGAGTGTCGAAACGGTGTTGACCGATCTATAGACACCTCGTGCTACAATGCTATTTAACTGTAATAACACTGGCACCGCGTCGCGTGTACGGCGCGTGTTTATATACATTAATATAGAATGTTCGAGGCCTGGCCGTCAAAGTGACCCAGCGTTAAGTGTCGTGAAGCGAAGAGGAAAAAAATTACGTTTAATCAAAACGTTTGCCAAGAGAAAGATCAACTTTGAAAACTTTCCAGATATCTAAAAGTGAAATGTGCCGAGTGTATCGCGGACATCCTGTGTGCCCGCTAAAATTTCCATGCCACTTGCCTGAGGTGTCGACCTTTAATTATATATGCGTGCGATAGCAACTGGTAATGTCCCGTGTTTAATAATACGAACGTGTTTCTTCTATTTAATGCATAAACATATCTACTTTCGAGCACAGTCGTATATCGTAGTGGATACCGCGCGAAAGACAAACATGCCATCGCAATGACATCGCGAAAATCAGAATGAGGCGTATAAAAGTGCGCACGTAACAATATGTGCGCAATGATAAAACGAACGATGGAACGCACTCTCTCTCTCTCTCTCTCTCTCTCTCTCTCTCTCTCTCTCTCGTCTCTGTCTCTTGACCCCGTGAAACTTGCGAGAAGTCACCTCTTCGCCGCGGCTCGCTGCAGTCGAAATCAGGCGCGACGCAGACACTTGCCGCGCCGGCGGCAGGTTTGAGAGAGTAAAAGTAGTCGGCCGAGGAGATGAGATATGTAAATGAGCGCGTAGAACACTTAAGTAGCAACAGGCGATAGGTACTATCTCGATTATAGCTATCGCGGGGAGGGCAGACACGATCTAATTAAAACGCTCGTTTTCTGCACGCTTTCGTGTCGGCCAGTTTGTGATAGTGGCATAAAGCTGCGATGCCTCTCGACGATAAGATTGATGATTGCTCCGAGATCAATAACTATAGTATTTACGAAGCTGTATACCGTCTGTAATGAACGTCGGTTATAAAACGGTCAATAATGTTTCAATCGGTGTAAGCCAACTACTGTATAATAGATTTTTTGATAATTATTAAAGTGTCGGGGAGGGAACAATAAATTGATGAAATAATGGAAAAATTAACGAAGCATCAAACAATGAATTAAACTCAAGTGAATAAAAAATAGAAATAAATTCAACGAAATAATAAAATATTGTTCGGAGTTAAATAGATGTGTTTATCCGCAAACATCTCGAGCTATATTTTTCCGCAAATATCTCGACATATAGTTGTACTGACCACTTACTAATTATTGTATTAACCATTCAGGCGTGCTGAAGTCATTGGAAAACGCTGACTACTGATTTTATCGTTGAATAATACCGCGGTTGAATTATGCTAACAGCCCTTCAGTTATCTCAATTAACTTTACGTCTCATTAATGGTGTCAACAAGGGCACAGATTTGCGCGAGAAAACAGCACGTCGAATCGCACGTGCGGCAGTCTGGTCTTTCATTTATATATTTTTTTTACGACCCACACAACTGCTCACGAAACGCAAGCGCGGCATTATCGATGCATTTAACACTGTAGATGAATATTGGATTCAAGTACGTCACGATTAAGCGGCGAGCATTGACGTTAACATACGATTAATCGTATTGAGATCAACAGTGTAAACAGTTTATCGGAACGATTTTTCAATTTGTTTTTTCAACTTGCGAAAAGTGGAAAGTAGTATACAAACATTCTTTCTTCTACGAAAATCCATCCGTCACGATAAACAACGAAATAATACATGAAATAATACTTATAGTTCTTTAACGTGCTTTCAATCCACTGCTAAGAAAATCTTAATAATATTGTTAGTAATTTTGATGTAATATTCTTATGTTACAGAAATGATAAATAACAGATTCTCTATCGCGAAGAATTTAATAATAAATTTGATATAATAATATAATGCGAGCGGCAATATTAATAAATTTAAAAAATTAATAAGGAGGCAATATATAATAGTTAGATAATTAAATTCTGTTATCAAATTAATCTTTTAAGTATTATCTAAAAAGTGTTACGTTAAATGAGCTGTCACTCCGGTATTCAGTTATACTTTTCGTAGTTAGATAGGATCTCGTTTTTACTCCTTTCACTCCTGTTATCATCCGAAAGTTTAGTATTTCATTGACTTCATAGACTTCTGTGTTATCGTTTTTGCGAGAAACATTTATAATGGCATGTGATATCAAACGTTATAGATAAACGTCTCATTAAATAAAAAACGTGATCGTACATCGTAATCATTCTTTTTTCAATCGTTTCATTAATACATTTAGACGATAAAATATCATTTCGTTTTCGTGTGATGTGTTTTCATGCCGATTTTTAGTATATGTATCTACTATCTATATACAAATCATCAGGTTTCGGTCTTCCGCCGGCGCGGCGCGGCGTTAAGTTAAATCGGCGCATCGCGCTGATTCCGCTGTTCCGAGCGTCGTTGTTTACGCGTAGATGCTCAGCACCGATTTCAAGCTCGGTCAAAGGGGGTCGTCTGTTACCCGGGATCGTATCACTGTGGCAGTGCGTGTGTGTGTGGCGACCCACGCTGGCGCCGTTGCAGCCACAGTCGCCGTCGCCGCCGCAGCCTTCTGCCTCGCACTCTCGAGTTTCCATTCTCTCTGTCTCGATCGAGATCGCTATACTACCTTCGGCGCGTCTAGTAAAAATGCCCGGACTATCATCCGGTATCTGGTATCACCGGCATCTACGCGTAAATAGCAGTAGTCCGGTCGCAATTGTGAATAAGTGAATACCTTAGTGAAGTTGAAGTCGACGCTTTTGTGAATAAAAAGACTAAAACGCCCTGATGTCATATCATTATCGTAAACTTAATAGTCAGACGTTAAATCGTTTCGATTCAACAATCGTATCGGGATTATATACACCGCGCGCACGATTTTTATCAAATTCGTAACGTTTTGTTAGAATCGCCATTATGCTATAGATCTGTTTTAATTCGAGCCGAGATGTTCGATGCTGAAGGTGTCTCTAATGAATAAATATCAAAGGTATTTATAGACTTAAGTAAATGTCGCATTTGTTCTGTCCTCTCTTCGAGAGAAATAGGATGCAAACGGGAGAGTGCAACGAGCGTAACTAATAAGGGCAATCTTCCTACGTTATGTGTACTCTCCTATCCTGTTCCATGTATCTGTTAATTTACATGCAGATATCTGCTCGCCTAATCCTTACATTGGTGTACAAGTCCATCCTGATCATCGCCTGCAGACTGCAGAGCAATTCCCCTTTCGTTCCCCCATCCTGATCCATCAATCGCGATCTCTCCATTCCGCGGCGTTGACGCCGCTCATAACGATAATTATCGGTCCCCACTAAAGGGGAGCGGTATCGATCGGCCCGCATTCGGACAATCGACATGATTTACGGTACATTAGAGGATTTTTTTTTGGTCCGTGTTATTCAGCGTACTGTTTTAGCCGATTTTACCGCGTTTCGAGATGTCAAATTGACATATACCATTTAAGAGCGATAAGAATTGACGAGCGGTCGACAAAATTAATTTGGAGCACACTGGTTAGAGATATAAGTGGGCTTAAATTGTACGGGGATTATGACGTTCCCTCAATTTGGAGTCTTATTTTCTAGATGGAAGCGCTTAGAGTGATGTCACGAAAGTATACAAAAACGAAGGCTTTCAAATCTAGAAAAGATAAATGAGATAATCATAAATGTCTTCAGGCTAAAGTAAATTTATATTTCAAATGTAGAATGCCGTTTCATTTTTAAACTTATGCACAGGTAAATAATAATAATTAATTGCTATGCAAAGATAAGTAATAATTATTAATACAAATTATTCATTCAAATTATCGAATTTTCCACTCTTTACGGCTTAGTTAAGTACGTCAATTATGCATGTCAACTATGTTTATGTTAACTTAAGCACGTTAAAGATATGGAAACGTTAAGTTAAACTGAACTTGAAATACTCAGCAATCTCGGATGTTTCTCTAAAGGGATCACCTTCGCTTTCGTCATCTCTTTCGTGTCATTCCTCGGCTCAAGTCCGTGAGCGCGCGCTACGGACTACGGATTAAAATTCACCTTTCATGAAAGCTGAAAGCTCGAACGTACTTTCCACCACGTGATCGGTCATTTTCCTCTCATAGACCGCCGGCACTTCACCGGTTACTTCCTCCCTCGATTCACGCACCCTCACGCACAAATACACTTTTTTCCTTTTTCCCTCGTGGTACAGATCCACAAATCCCGGCACGTGTAAAACAAAACTGGCTGTGGATCCTGGGTAATCCCAGAACTCGCCGTTTTCACCGAACGAATGCGACGTTCAGGGAGGTTTTCTCGCGAGTCTGTATTTATATATAGCCAATAAACTCGACGTGGGACTCGACACACGTCCTGCTCCGAACGCAGTCGACAGCGAACTGGCTCGCCTCGTGTTACTCTCGACTCCGTTTCATGCTCTTACGTGTGCGAGGGAGGCTCGACTGGTCCGTGTGTTCCATTCCACCACCACCACCACCACCACCAGCTTTTACCGCCGCCACTAGTAACGTCGTTGCTACCACCACCACTATCGCGACCACCACCACTCCGGCAACACTACCACCACTACCATCGCTATCAGTACCAGCAATACTAGTAGTACTACTGAACTACTACCGTCTGTACTACTACCACTATCAGCAACACCGGCGACCTGACGTCGCCGCGGATACGGCCTCCCTCTCACCCATAAGCTTTGTCGATTCGAAACGTGGCATACGAGAATATACGATGGTGGGGGATCCATCGCGCCGGAAAAGATCCTGTGACAGAGAACGGCACGGCGTTGGCGTTCGGCGTTGGCGTTGGCGCCAATGATAGTGGTGGTATGTGTTGCTCCATTCTGATGCTAGGCGCGTCGCAGCTTATGACAATAATAGTAAGAGTATTAGTCTGCGCCCACTAGTTTACTCGGATATAGATGATAGCAATAGTGAATGGCTCATAGTACGATGTCTCTTAGGCTTGATTCCTAACATCGTTAAGACGTAATGGTTTTAACGATTCTAAATGATCCCTATTGATTCTTGATCACTCAATGATTCTCGATGCGACGTTGGTGTCCGATGTTGGCGCCGCCGATCGCGGCGATGTCGCCGTCCACTAGTATTGGTAACCATCGAGAGATGTTAGACGACGCAGCGCGTTGGCGTCGGTGGTGGCGATGGCCACAGGGGAAGAGGGGGAAGAGGAGAAGTGCACGCATTGTTGGCGGCGGAGTCAGCGGGGGCCGACAGAGCGGCGCCAGCAGGCTGAGAGTTTAGCTCACAGTTCCTCTGTACCACACTCGCTTGTTCCTTCTCTTTCTCCCTACGCCTGTCCCCTCGCTCGTTCTCCTTCCCCAGTCTCCGCTGACCCTACGGTTCTCCTCTCTACATTCGTCTCTCTTTCGTCGTGCCTTATAGCCGCTCTGCCCACCCACCAGTGGTAGCGCTCTCGAATGTGCGAGTGTGCGTGTTTGCGTGTGTATGCGTGCGGAGATGCCGCGGGCGGCCAGGAATCGCGAGTTTATGGGACTCACTGACCACCGCAGGAGTCTTTTCCCCCGGGTCTTCGAGACGGAGGCCGTTTACCGGCGTTGATCTCCGGGAGATTCGACCTCCGAATTTTTGTTCCTTTTACCGCCCCCTCGCGCTTCTGACCATCCTTGCCCTTTCCCCTCCTCTTCGTCGTGTCCACCGCTGTCCACGGCGGACGCAAGCAGACCCGGTGCAACGCGCTCCTGTCTTCCTGAAAGAATGTTCTTGCTACGCCAAAACCATGGGAAACACCCGCGGGCGTATTGCGCACGGGCGGGTATTAGGGGTACTTCTCCTCGGGGGCGGTAGCGAAGCGACCATATAATGTTCACCGCCGACCCATCGCCGCTCTGCCGAATCATAAATATACTTGTGATGGATCTGTGCGAACGACAATTCTCGTTATGACGAAGTAATCGCAGAACAAAATCGAAATTTGATATAAAAGAAAGCTAGGTGTGCCAATAAATGTATAGTTATCAGTAAATGACATTGAATTTTCATTCATTTAGAAATGTAATTAGAAAATATTTACAATAAGTGGTTTAAACTTTGTACGTAAAATTATTGATATAATAAGTAGCAAAGATTATAATAGGGAGTACGAGAGAAAAAGACTAAATAAAAGAAAAAGCATATACAGAGACATTTTTATTAAATCTGTAGACATACATGAGTTATCAAAAGAATACGAACAATATTTATAATTTTTTCGAAGTTTCAAATTATTTTATCAATTTTCTAAATTACTGTTTATTTATATTTTTCAATATTTTTTAATTGTTAGATGTTTATGAATTAAAATAATTATCACATCGTGTGAGCAACATTTTGTTCACATGCAACTGGATTGCAGACTGTTAACACATGTATACGTTTCTCTTTTCCATATTTTCGAAATATGGAACTTTATTGCGCCACAAATGGTTTTAAACATGTTCATCACATGTATACTTCAGGATTCGGTGAGCGGAAGATAATAGCTATTCCTTTCATTATTTTGCCGATTTTATGATTCTGAAAACATTTCAATAGCTCTATACTTGATATGTGACTACGCGGTCGTGTGGTCACCATCTGTAGACACAGCTGTATGTTCTCCATTCGAGAATCTACAAATCCATATGGCCAATCTGCTAGGATTAGCGCGTTTTGCGTTGTAAGAGCCGGAATTACCGTCTACCAGCTTTGTTTAATTCGTGCGCTAAACGAAATCTGCATTAAGTCTGCATTTTTCTTTAACCTGCAGTTTAATTTACAATTTTTCATGCAGTTATAACTTTCGTCAACGAGATTGAGATGAAGGAGAGCCTCGTCAACAGAAAAAAATTCATTCGTGATCTTTTAATTTCATCGTCTTTGCAATTCTGTCAGAGAAACTCGAACACATGTTCGCATATTGCGGGCCGCATTTTCGTTGCAACGAGTCCCGCGTTTCGTCTCGGCAAGTCGGACTTGTCAAACCAGAAATTGGCCGCGCATCAGCGTAACTGATCAAGGCCATCCGGGACTTTTTATTTAATCGCGTGATTATTTTCCCACGCTTTTAACTGATTTTTTTGTTCGATTAGTTATAATGTGCTTGAAAGCTGCGAATACTTCTCTATAGCAAACAAGATAAATAATTCGCTTTATTGCTATCTTCTTCTCGTTAACGAAATTTAATAATATAAGACTTGAAAGAGAAATATTATTATAGTGAATTTCTGGATACATAAATCGTATAAAATATAAGTACGAATGTGATTCAATATAAAGAATTTGTCAAAGAAAATAAGATTTTAAGACAAGTAATACATTCTTATACCTATATTTTTATACGATTAGGTAAATGTTAGGATTCTAATCGTTAGTCAGTACATTTATCAGTAATTCTTATAATCCTTAATATTCTTAATATGCTTTCTCTTAATAACTAGAATATTTTTTGGACTAAAATATTTTTAAAATTGAAGTTATGCATGTACATAGAAATGGTTGAGGAGAAACAAACTGTCACTTACCTATTTATAGTAAGCTATCTCTCTATTATTGTGAGCGTGTGATTACCTATAATCGCGGAAAATTTAAAAGAATAAAAATAATCGCAATTTAGAAGAATTCGAAAAATGAGAGGAACGCGATTCCATCTTTGACTCAAAATTTGTAGGTAATCATCGATAAACGGTTTTTCTCGAAATAAACGAGTTGGCACATTCTCTTGCGAAACGAATTGCTCGGCTTTATGACATCGTTCTTCTGACACTGATCTTTTTTTTCAGAGCTTTTGGCCGTTTCAACTTACTGCATTTTCGGTTTCCGGAATCTACTAATCGGAGAGGTTTCTGGAGAGGTTTCCTGTCTACTTCTGTGAGTAACAAGCACCGACAACGTCTTGGCATAGAAATCAAAGAATAAAGGAATGCACCTGCGCTTCACGAACGACACTTGGATGCATTCTAGTGATAATCTTAAGTATGATTCACTGCATTCCTTTTTCTTTTTACTATGCCTTGGAATTGGTCGGAGCCACTTTCGAACGATAAATTTTAAAACACGCACAGAAAATTTCGTACAATCTTGATTACATAATTCCAAGCTTTATATGCAATTACATTTCACGAGAAAATTAAAATTATCAACACAAATATATATCTGTTGTAAATAAATTAAGTAAATATAGATTTAAATTTTGCATGTAAATTACGGTATTTAATTTAAAAGTAAATATATATAACATATTGTTTTGCTTCTCGTTGCTCTAGGGCATGACTCACGAAACGTGAGAATTTTCAACGAAAATATTATTGTTACACGGCTTCTATAAACAGAGTGTAATCTGTGATATTCTCAGGATTCGATTATTTCAATGAAGATTTCTTTCGATAAAGTATGTTAATCGAGATAAGAGTCTTCGCGTCACCTGTCGATTAAAAGTTTTATCGAGAATTCTATCATTATCAACTTACTTTTGAGTTACTTTATCAATGATTAAATTGTATATATCTTAAAGTAAAGACGGGTGGTCTGATAGCAGACTTGAATATTTTCATCATATATACCTAACATCATATATACCTATGTTCTGGATTGTTATATTATTGAACATCAATTTTATATTATGAGATTTATATTCTCAAAGTTCAAATTTATTTTTATAGATAAAGAAAAATTTATTACGTGTTGGTATCTTAAATTAAGATACGTCAATGAAGATAATTATCTTTGTCGATTCATTGTTTTTATCGAGAAATTGGTTAATCCACCGATCGTACCATTCTTGCGAATTCGCTGATAACCTCGTGGTCTGATATTTTCCATAACAAACAAACGGATCTTGTCAAACATTTCACTCTTTCGCGGTGTATTTATAGCGCGTTGTAAAAAGCTCTCGAATCGCGGCGAATATCGGTCGCGCACGCGAGAAAAAGAGAGCATTAATGACTGTTATTTTGACCGGCAATTTCGCGCGCAATTGCACGAGTCAACTCGCGAAACAGACACGCCCGTACTGAACACGGGCGTCGCCTTTCAATTCGGATTCAAAAAGCAACCTCGGCGCCGATCTCTCATTTCCTTTCGCTCGTAATTTGCACAAGTTTCAATAAAAAGAATTTGTAATCCTCAGAAAAACATAATTTAAAAAATTTTATAATTGAATTATAAAAATTAAAATTAAAAGTTACATATCTGCAGAACATAAATAGCTAAGCCATTTACGATTTATAATATTTTGTGTCTTACTAATTATTAATTAATTTTTTATTAACTAATTAATTATTTTACACTTTTTCTTATAATTTTTATCAACTGATTGAATCTGGAATGATAATTATGTGTATTGACTTGAATATATTTGAAGACTTGAAATTACCTATTTAATCACGATTTAGATCATCGTGTGATAATTATCATCCTTAAAGATACCACTGTGAAAGATAACAGCAACAGCTTTTTCGCTCCCTCAATCTCGGCACCGCGAGCATCCTCGTAATAATAGTAACGCTCCACTCGGGAGCGGAAGTCAGACGACAGCTGGTGATTGCGAGGGAGGATACCGGGGGCGGGGGAGGAGGAGACGGCGAAGATGGTCGCGTTAAAGGCGAGTGGTGCACTAACTCGGGGAATGCCATGTAATTTACGTTAACAGTTAACACGCGAACGCGCGACGGGAGGTGGCCTTTATCTTTCCTCGCGACACGTCACTTTTGGTGCGTCGAACAAGATATAGTATTAATCCCATATATGGGTCCCGGAGGGAGAGGGAGACCGTATTATATTTTTTATCAGTCCATATTGCGTTTTAGCTGGTGTTCTACTACGCGAAAGTTAGTCCGGGTTGCTGCAATAAACAAATACTTTATTCAATATACGCGCGCGTATCGGTAAAAATTTCAATATATAAAATATTTGATAAAATACATAAATAAAAATAACGTAATATTCGACATGAACGGATGAATATTTATATGGCGGATTTGAATTTATTCTTGCAGAATAAACCGCGCTTGCCACGTAAAACATTTCCATATTAATGATCAATAATATTCGAATGATGGGAAGCAAACGCCGGCACCGAAAATATGCCGCGTCGAGTGACACGAATCTTCGTCGAACACGCGTTTCCAACGGGAAGCCACCGCTTGTCGATTTCGCGCGATTCACGCGCGAGATCGATTTTTCCGCAGAATCAGCGTCGGTCTCGCTCTTATCGCGCGAATTTCTTTTTATACGACCGCGCGCGATAAAAGCTTACACTGCGAGGCGCGCGCGTGACGCGTTAAACGCATCCGATACGCATTACGCGATAACCGACATACGACCGAGTGCGTATCAGATCGGGATACGAGTGCTCGCGTACTCGCGCACGAGTGCACGCACGCGAGCCGGATAACGATCTTTTCTCATCGTCATCGTATCCGCGGTGTCGCTTAATCTGTCCTTAGACCGAGAACGATCCGGTTCGGTAAAGACCGGAGAAACGTTATCGTGACGATTGTTTGCGCTCCGTTATTATCGTCATCGCAAATCGCTTGAAGAGGATGTTTTGGTCTTCCGCGGCAAATGTTGAACAACAATATTTTATATACGATTATTATATTATATATAGACCATTTCTTATTATTATTCTGAAGATATGCAACAATTCTGCATGTCTTCAGAAAAAATATTGTAAATATTTATAAATGTTTATTATATTGTAAAGTTTCATATTTACAATTGTAAAGGTATTTATAAAAAATTCTAGGTATAAGCAGAATTTTTTAAATAAGTTCTGCTTCTATTCTAATGTAATTAACATGTCTACAGATGGATAACGTTATAATACGATTATGCGAAAAATGTGCTGGAGCAAAAAATGACGTTCCATAAGTTTCTCGAAGTGTCTTTATTTAATATATTAACGTTTATTTATTTCAATCGCTTGTAGAGAAAGGACAAAATTGTCGACTTCGCTGTTTCTGTGTCGAGTCTTTTTCTGTAAGAGGAAAAAATATCCCGTATTCGAGAACACTGGGTTTGTTTTAAGGGGTTTTCCCTTTCCCAGATGAGTAGCGCGACGAAGTGAAAGAAATCACTGTTAACGGACGCACAAGATGCGCTGCGCCTGCTCGTGTCGTTTTTAGAGTTGTGTGTGCTTGTACTCGATACCTCACGGCTTCACTCTATCCCATTATCCCCGTTCTCAACTATTTTTCTCAAGTCTCGTCAAACATCCTGAGACTGTTTCTCGAGAAAATCTCGCGAGCAAAGATTTCAGAACATTAAAAATTATAGATTAAATCCGATATTTTAGAATCCATTACATTCTACTTTAATATTCCTAATTGACGGGATAGAAATTTATTTAATGTCCTGCGAGATAATATTTGTTCTTTAATGTTTGTGTCGCGAGATTATAAATTCGCGACGCGTTATAAATTATTTAGAAAATTTTGAGTAATATTCGCAAATTCTTTATATTACTGTTATATTTTTTAAAAGAGATTGTTTTATTATAAACTTAAAAACACGCTAATAATTGATTATTCTTAAAATTAAATATTTTTTTAGATTTAGAATTATTTTAGATTTTTATATTTCAGAGAAAATAGAAAAATATTAATACATATATGATAAATATATGACACACATGCGCGATAAAGACTATATTTTTCTTAAAAGGGACATTTCTCTGAATGTTGTGAGACACACTGCATAAAATTCTACTTTAGGTAATTTATTGTCAGAGGCGAGAACTGCTTGACTAATTGAGAAAAGTTTACCAACAATAACCAGAACACATAGGTATACAGTAATTGTTCCCTGACAAATAATGGGGCAGAATACGGGGACAATTGAAGCATGTCACGCGTGAAAAGCCTTGGCCTATCGATTTTCCAGATTTAACAAACCAAGACAACACATGTGACACATCCGCTAATATTTAACGTGTTATCTCTTACGCATTCACGCTTATCTCGTCAGTTCATTGATTCACACGGCTTCGGGAATATCGTAGTTCTCGATATTCCCGTTAAAACTAATAGTAGAAGATGAAAAATAAATGGAAAATAATATATAATCTATTTATTGTATAAAACATGATGTGAGTTTTTAAAAATCTCGTAATATATTAACGTTTCAGTATTTATTATATTAAAAATTTTATTACCTTACGCTAATATAAATATTTTGTCGCATTTTTTTATATTGCAATATTTTATTAATATATATTTTATATATAATCGCGATTTCAAAGCAAAGATCATTAAATCTCATTATTATGTTATATTACTCGAATAATATAGCTAAAAAACTTTAAAATCTTTTTTATATCTAATCTATGTAATATTAATTTCTCTCTCTCTCTCTCTCTCTCCCTCTCTTTTTTTGATGATATCCTTGGCAATTAGGAGTCGATTGGATAGTGGTACCGATACTAATTGACCGTGGCAGTTTTTCGATAATGAGGATCGCGTACATGACCTACCTACGAGCTAATCGACCAATCGACTCGGCGTGACAGAGGGTCGTTAGCGCGTCATCGCGCGGAAGTCCAGCCCCGACCCGGCCCCATATAGAGTCACGTCGCGGTGCCTTATGGCGTAGCCGGCAGCCGCAGCGGGGTGTCGTTCTATATTTACGGTGACGGTAACATAACGATGCGTGCGTGAATACGTGCGCGCGTGCGTGCATGTATGCATTTGTGCATACGTGCGTGCGTTCACCCCGCGAAAGTAATCGTGGCGCGAGCGCGACACACGCTTCCTGCATTTGCCTATATCGCTTCCTTTTGGTACAGCCCTATATCGCTTATTTATACGAGAGCCATTATCCTCCTACTTCCGAAGAGATCGAGCTTTCCCGATCTCTCCGGTAGATCTTACAACGATCGGGATTAATTTTATCGGAAGAAAAATTCTCTAAGCTGTCGTTCAACACGATTTTTCAATTTTTCTTACAAGTTCTTGCAATTCTGAAAATGTAGCTAAATATTCGGG
Organism: Wasmannia auropunctata; assembly: GCF_000956235.1. Lineage (NCBI taxonomy): Eukaryota > Metazoa > Arthropoda > Insecta > Hymenoptera > Formicidae > Wasmannia > Wasmannia auropunctata. The sequence goes on along the minus strand of NW_012029405.1, from coordinate 167,868 downwards.
TAAAGTTTAAAATAACATAAAACATATAAAATAAAATAATAGACAAGTTCTATCATATCATTATCTCAATTTTATCACTTCTGAAAAAGATATTTTTATTTGCCTCAGCATTTGTTAATCTCTAATCATGTTTATATCTTCTTGTTGATTTTTATCGTAAAAATTTGATTTGCTTTGTTCTCGCTTTCGCGAACGGTATTATTCTCGTAAAATATGCGAGATCTCGTTTCGCAATAAAAGCGTCAAGAGTCCCCAGGTGCAATCACAGGCGTGTCCGCGTCAGCACGGCGAAATTGCATGTCAGCCGCCAATAAAATTAGGCCCGGCTTAATAAGATCCGATTTCACAGGCGCGATTAGACGGGGCGGCTGACTTTTCTCGGCGGATTGCGAATGACAGTTGGTGCAATAATGCTTGCGTGGGCCGGGCCCGCGGGGGAATGCCCGCGACGCGACGCGTAGGTTACACACCGGGCACATCGCGCGCGGTATCTACGAAACATATGCACCGATAGGGGTGCGTCGAAGCCATCAGGGAAACAAGGCGCGCACGTAGCCCTGATGCGTGTCAGCCAGATGTTCCCCTAAAAGGGCCAAGGAAATTCCCAAGGGTTCTCGAGGCCGCCCTCGTCTCGTGGACCATTTGCACATGCCTTAAGCATACCACGCAAAGTTCCGTTTCTTCCCATTGGTCAGCTCGACGGAGCTCGCTTACATTAATAAAGAACTCAAGATATTCGCCTTTTTTTTCTAGATTTTTCTTTCCCAGAAACAATTAAATGTACTACGAGGATAATTCTTTTTTAGGAAACTTGAACAAAAAAGAAAAATTGATTGCATGCAAAATCAAATTTCGTCTGTCTGTAATCTGGGAGAGAAATATTATATAAAAAATATTATACTGAATGTGTAATATCGCGTTTTGTGAACAATTCATATTTATTTATGTTTATATTAATGCATATCAATTCAGTTTATACGAACCCGCATTTACATACTAGCTTTCACAGAGAATATAAAATCTGATCGCGCGCGGCATACGTAATAAATTGTCATTATCGCTGCATGAAACATTTTCATCGATGCAGAAACGGTTTTTGAAAAATCAAGAAATCCTGAAAAATTCTGAAATAAATGAGTTATTTTGGGAAGGGTATATGCATTCTTCGAAGGATAGAAAAGTTCTTGCCCAAGACGCCTTTCTGTACTCGGTTACTTCCAGCCAGATATACATTGGTGGCACAATAAGTCCTATCGCGTTGACATTCCGTGGCTGTCTGAGTCTGAGGTTGACCGCCCGCTGGGGCACTCAAATTCTATTATCCCCGCCATTCTCCGCGCCATTCTCGTCGCGCGATCCTGGCGTCGTCCTGCAATCGACCGACAGCCAGGGCGACCCTCCTGCGAGTGGCACGTGAAGGATACCGGCATGCTAATCCGGCGGGACTTCGGAGGGTAACCAGATGGCAGGTCCTCGACTAAATCCTGCGCCACCTGACAAGCAGCGTCAGTCAGATTCGTCCTTTCCTATTCCTGCGCCTGCGATCCTGCGACGGGATAAACAAAGAGAGAAAACGATCCCGACGCCTATTCATTACGCGGTCTCTCGAGGCGGCGATCGGATTTATTATTTTCCGTGAACTGACGCGCTCGAGCAAATTATTTCTAAACTGAATGTGTTTTATTACCTACATCTTCTCGAACGCCTCCGTTTTAAATGATTATCCCAATGTATCATTAAGATAGTTGTTGCCTTAAGTTATATCGTTGTATACTTTTTACATATATGATAAAATTGTGTAAATGTCAAATATATGACGGCACGACCGATGATTAATGCCGAGTCTGATAGTGTAAAATGCGCGCGCATGCAGATGCATATATCCTCCGCTTATTTGTCTAGTCGGGTTACCAAAATTACGCGATGACGAATTCGTCTGATCTCGCAATGCCATTCCACTGTGCTTCGCATCTTCAGTGTGTCACGATTCGTCTGGTAGCCGGTTGCTATGGCCAAGGTACACCTGCTCGCTGCTCTCATCTGCCCGCACGTTACCTTAATAAATTTTGTCGCTTTACCCGCAGACCCGGAGAAACGACCGTAATCTCTTAGTGGCTCTTGTAACATTGGCATTCTAACGTATTTCTCGAAGGCATCGTGTTACGTCTCTCTCTATAATTCGCTGAGAATTATACATATATTTTAACGCGTATTTGCGTGCACGCGCGTGTGTGTATGTGTGATGACAGATTCATGTTTACTCAAGTTTATTAATTTGTAGAAGATATACAACAGTCCCGCGGTTCACCAATTTAATTTTAGCGACAGATATGAAACCGGTTTCGTCTTTAATTAAGATTCCAAACTAAAAAATATGTATTTTGGAAAAGATATGAAATGCATTTTTTTCAAACTTGTATATTTTTTCTCCTATTTCTCTGTGCGAATTCTCTGCCAGAGTTTCCTAATATTTATCTGGCTGAGAGAGAATGAACTTACAACCTCGTATTTTACACCGAATAGCTCGAACAGTTACTTTCGCCCGTGGAGTTTCCAACGAGAACGTATCGTCGCTCTCGGTATCGGCATTATTGTCGCGCGCGTTTCCGATGCAGAGGAGCGACGTGCATATGCGCGCCGGAAAAAAAAAACGCGCGGAAAGGACAGAAACGCAGACAGTGCACACAGCCGCGTGTGCACGCCGCCGCGCGCGCCGTGTGTAATTTATAATCTCTAAATATTTGATGGGCGGACCGCCGCGCGCGCGTCGCATCGCGCGCGCGATAGCGCCGGCGAATGGTGGCCGCATCTGCGCCAGTGTCGGCTTCAATTATTAAAGCTCCGCCATATGTCCTCTCCCGGGTATCTAATCCGTCCTACCCAACCCCTCTTGCCTCACGGTCTGCCAGCATTGACCCCCCTTCTTCGCGATTCTCTTCCTCGCGCGCGAGCCCGCGCGAGGAAATCGTAGGAGTGCCGGCACTCCTGAGACACGACGGCGCAATCTCGAAAGTATCCCGCTGCAGAATTAAGCGCCGCTTAAGCGCAATTAATTTATATTACACAGTTATTGCCGTATATCCGTACGGAACTATAGAAGTACGAAATTTATTCGTCAATAAATAAAAAAGACCAATTCAATCAATAATTCCTAAAATTATTACTCGCCGTTTTCCGCATTATGCGTGAAGTGACCCTAATTAATTACGCTACCGTAAAAATTTAATCATTATGTTTTCGTCCGAAAACAATTTTGTTATTTGAAATTCTAACTGGATATTAACCTTTTCTGGTAAATTGTTCTTGCGCCGAAATCCAGCCATTCATCTCCGCCACGTTTTCGTTCGGAATAATGGGGGAAGATTACACTGCATGCGCGTCGGGATCTCTTTATTATGCTCATTTGATCGTGGGCGTGACGCGATTGGCGCGATATACATGCGCATATATATACGCGCGCCAGTTGGAAATTCATGGTGTGTACACGAAATTTCGTAAATCAAGAGCGGACGAGGGACGCGCCCGGACAGCTCGCGTGACAGTATGGATACGCTTTGGCCCTGCCGGATCCCCGACTGTATCGCTGTACGGCGTGTAATTATGATCGGATTTGACGGATAGATGTGAACGGACGTGCGGGCCGGTCGGGATCGGATGGTGTTCACATACCCGGCCACGTACGCGGTCGCCGTTTAATTCAGGTAACGCGATATCCGCGCGCGCGATAGGATCGTGCGATTGCGACGAGGAGATGGGAATCGCGCGCGACGCGAGACCGCATCACCGCCGTTCGTTATCTGCGATCTGAATTCCGCCGCGTGTATCAATTGCGAATCCCGCGCGCTGATATTGCGACGAACGACGAGTGCGGCGCCGGCCTCCGGTAATGTTTACCGGCGCGTCTTGCGACGAGGCCGCGGTCACGAAATGAAAATAGAGTTAGCTGACAAGTCAATACGATGTCAACGTTTTAATTTTATAATACAAGCACATAATATAAATACGATAAAAAGTAATTTATATTTTCTGTATAAGTTTCTGTATAAAGTATAGGTGTTTTATTTTCCGTGTTTCGTTTTTTGGTATTAAAAGCCATAGTTATTTTAAATCTTAAATTTTTTGTTGAAATAATTTTCAAGTTAATTCAATTTGAAATTCAAGACTTTTTGTTCACTTTCTGTTCTTTTAAAGTTGAATTCGTTTAATTTTTTTTCAAATTTGTTTATATCAAATAATTTTATAATTATCGATCTCTCTCTTTTGATAATATTTAATATTTTTATTTTTTTAAGTTTTTTTTTAGTTATTTAAATTCTTTGCGTGTAATATGAAACTTTTCAAAATTAAAATAAAGACTTAAATAATTTAAGTATATTTCTTTTGTTGTCCTATAAGTATATAGCATTTTAGCCAATTTCTCAATTTTTTCTTATTTAGTTTTGCTAATAATCAATTTTCCGCATAACGGGGGTCCTCTAGAAATATAAGCAATCAAAAAGTGTAACTTTTTACCTCCTTCCTAAATACTGTCTTAAAAATAGCATTCTACTCTTTTGAAGAAGGGAACTTGGTTCCGAAATGAGCAGTCATTATTATCGACTCGACCCGCAGAAAAGGGCGCAACAGAAACGTGCACAGCCACGAGAAAGCTCTAGTTTTTCTCCCTTTTCTCCCCCTTGCTCCTCCTTCGCCCTTGATAGCACGATGTCGCCATTAGTTCGCCGCATGTCGCGGGAGACACGTGCTGTTTCAATTACACCGCCGTAAGGGCGGGATTTGTCGAGAGAGTAACAGGGAGAGCGAGTTTCAACCCTCTTTTTCAGCTGGGTACAATGACACGTGGTGACCTCGTTGAAATAACCAAAGAAAAGGGCTGCCTCGAACTTGTTTGCGCTACTTGAGCCCGAAGGATCAATGGTTGAACTTATTTTTGTGCCTGCAATTACTCTAATGGACGTGACGTCGGTTGATGTAGGAATTTAACTTTTAACTTGAAACATCTAAAAAATATACACTCGCATGTTGGTCTCGTTTGATGAGCTTTTTTATTACATCGACGGAGCAGATATTACAATTCGATTCATTTCTCGTGATTTACCTTAGATGCGACGTCGGCAAAACATGGCGTAAATCTTTAGCTCTTGGAGTTGCAATTAAATTTACTGTGATTAAATTTACTCTCAATATGTAACCGGCGTAAATACTTAACTGTTAGTCAATCTAATTTACTAGCGCACTCAGAATTTCGCCTAATTTGTCCGTACAATAATCATGGACATAGCTCAAGTACCAGGGGGAAAAAGTTTGGGGTAATAACTCGGAGCGATGGCGATTAATCGGAAGAAGTCTCATCCGTATGCGCCGCGCGCGCGGCCGATGGTGCATCGCACACGCACGCGAGAGACATCAAATTTACCTCCAGAGCCAGGCAACGGCGGTTGTTTGCAATCACGTACAAACGTCGGGACGCCCATTGACGATGGTCGTCATTGTCAACGCGCGGCGCGATGACATTCCCCTTTGTTTACGCTATCCGTCGCACGAACGACAAATCACCGTGAATACTAACGCGATCGCGCTTCGCGTCGGCTGGATTCGCGTCGGCATGCAAGCGGTGTCCGAAAAGTATTGTACCGCGAATCCTGTCCGCGAATAGAGGAATAGCATAATGGAAAGCAAGGTGATAGCGTTGATTCAATGACAATTCACGAGCTAAATCTGTGTGTTGTTGAAATTAAATTTCAGGTTTGCAGGCGGATCATAAATTATCCAATTAAAAATTGTGTGATAGAATTTTGATTCAAGGATTATTTATTAAGATATTTAATATATTGATGTATTAAGATATTAATATATTGATATAAGATTGATATAAGCATTATAATTTAATTTTCCATAGAAATTACAAATAGGCAAAACTTCTTATAAAACCATACTTCTTATTAATCACACACAATTTTAAGAATAAATTTCAGTAAATTATAATTATATGAATTTTCAATGTCAAAGGTTAAAAATTAGAGACGATATTTTTGATTGAATTCTTTTTTTTTATAAGGGCTATTCGATACCCCGTGTGCTCATACAATGCGGTGCTCGACGACGCCAATCATGCTACCGTACGTCATCGAATACCAAATGCACGCACATTTTCGCCACGGAGCATGTAATAAATTCCGGAGCGTAAAGAGCCAAGTCACTTTCGACTTTTCTTGCTTTCGAACATGTGTTCGACATGTCCAAAAGTGACATATGAAAGCAACGTATAAAAACTATGCGGACTTCTATAATGTACGCAATAGTGTATTATATGGGTCGCAAAGTCCGTGAAATATAGGCTATGCAGAGATCGCGATGTTGCAATGCAGCAATGCTTGTGGAATAGTAAATCCATACGTAAACATATACATTACAAATTTCAACAAATGAGAATATTTTAAAACATTTCATCAGATTATTGAGTATATATATATATATATATATATATATATATATATATATGATTCTTAAATATATTTTTTATTAATTAATAATGATAAAAGTTAGCTAATCAAATGAAAAGTATAACATACTTTAAATTCATTAAACATTTCTAATTGACGCATCCTATAAAGCAGACTCTTGTAAATTAATAGGTGTTACAAATCACTAGAGACTTACAGACACGCATAAGCGATTAAATTGTTTTTCCTGCAGCACCTGGAATTCCCGTCGTCGGCTTCTCTGTCATTTGTCCCTGATTTACGTTACGCCCAAGTAGTCGGCACAAACGAGTGAGACGTCCCCGATTCTTGAATTACCGACAAGGTTAGAAACACGTGTCGCCGAGCCCTCGACGTAGGGCAATTACGGCGGGTAGACTGTCTCATTCAGGTTTTCCTTGTCGGTTAAACTTCGTTGTTTTGCCGACTATTACTCGTACCACACCCAAAACAGTCCTTGAGGAAAAAAGCGGTCGAGTTTCACATGTGCAGAGTTTTCTTGATGCGCAGATAGGAAATTGCCGGTAAACCATTTGGACGTAGCTGCGTTGAAATGTGTTGTCGTTGGTCACCATATGTGTGAAATATTATGAAAAAGAATAAATTTTACCCACACATCTGGCTATTCCTAATGTATACCGAGAATTTCCTGGATGTTGTAAAAAAACTTTTATATAGATTGATTGCACATGAGTAAACTTGACAACTAAAAAATAGACTGCAATTTTGGATCTCTCTGCAACAGTATGAACAAATTTACCTTGTACTTCCATCTCTCTCTCTCTCTCTTTCTCTCTCGGTAAAAGAATCTTATAGCTGAAATAATTAAATTCAAGATTCTTCTATATATTAATTATCTGAATACGAGCCTCCAATTAAAATTGCGTTCAGGAAAAAAATTAGACCACCCTGATGTATACGCGATCCCATCGAGTCGATTGAGCTGTTCGAATTTAACTTTAAATAAGATTCGGGATGCACGCTGCTACTCTTATTGTCAGTCAGAAAGTGGTTAAAAGGAACAAGCAAAAGTTCAAACGCCAATTACGTGTAATTAATCTGATACTCCGGGATCCCGGCGTGGCGCGTCTCGCAAGGGTTAATCAAGTGCCGGCGAATTAAAGCAGTAAGTTTCGGCCAATCCAATCATTCCGGTCGATGGCTTCTTCCATTTGGAGGCAGGTGGTGCAATTTGACTCGGAATCGCCGAATTCGTTGTTTCCCCACGAAAGTGACGCGAATAAGAGAATGGGATGTGTACGTGTACGAGTATGTGTGCACGTATGTATGCGTGTCATCGAGGCGTCCGAATTATCTGTCGAAGATCGCATGGCTCGTCCCATCTGTCGCTCTATCGAACGTGTTGAACGTGCGAGATGTCAGGTGTATTCTTTTCGATCGAAGAGTAATTGGTGAGATCGAACGAATATATGTATAATAAATTCGCGCCGAATTCGAATTTCGCCTGGCGAAACTTTCTCGAGCGACCCAGCTGTCCCCCAGTTCGCTTTTCTCTTAATCTTTCAATAATATTAAGTGAAATTATTACATATGCAATTTTGGCTGCGCATGCACATTAATAATTCGATGTAATCAGTTATGGATTGTAATATACATATGTAACTTAATATTATTTATTATTATCTCAATATACTATTTTATCTCGATGTCTACATCGATTTCGACGTAATACTATTTAAATTCGATGTTGACAGCAAGCGGCCTGATCGTCGCACTTTCTAATTCACGAGGAGAGACTATAATGGCGAGAAATTCGAGGTGCGTCGATGTGGGTGCCCTGTGTTTAGGTGCGAGTTTCCACGGGATGTCGCGACATTGGTAGCCGAGGACCACGGAGACGGCGGGACACGCTACACGAATCGTATTTTCCCGTCTAATTAGCGCCGCCTGCCGCTGCCGTTCGTTGCGGTCGCAGGTGCTCGGGCTTTTATTTGCTCGCCAGAAAGTAGCAACAGCTGAAACCGCGCACCGCCGCGTGTACGCGACCACGTGTGTGTATGTGTGTGCGGGCAACGTATGCGTGCACACGCTCGATATACACCACCCTGTCCGTACATCGTGGTTCTAATGCCGCTTGTAAATTGTCGACGCGATTGCTCGAAACCGCACTCGCCAGACCGCGTTTACCGTTCGCGAGGAGCAGTCCTTCTTCCTCTCCACCCTCTTTTAGGATTTCCGAAATCGCGGTTTTAGTCGCCGCACCTGTGCGATCATCCCTCTCTCCGTTCCCTTCCTCGCGCTGCTCTTCTGAATAGCGGCAGGCGAGATTTCAGGAAGGGCAAGAGAATGGGAGACAAATGTGTGAACGCGTGAACGATGGGGATGGTTAGAGGTTTTCCTTTATCCATGTCTACCGATATATTGGCGCGCGCGATCTTGTTTTCTAAAGTAAAATATAAGAAATTTACTAACATGAGACACTATTAAAACATTTAAAACTGACAATTTTGAAATGCAGATATATCGTTGCATCTTTAACTCTCAAAACGTTCAAATAATTTTCATCATTTTGAATTAATATTATACATATATCGATGCTCTCTTCTTATCTTTTTTGAGAGAATGTATAATTTTATTTGTTGAGGTCTTAACGAAACACGTGATATCGCCAGTTTACCCACGCTGTGGAATTCCATTCCTCCGGATTACCCTTCAGTCGTGTTTCGATCCGCCGACGTCTCACTCGGCTCCCGTGGCGAGAACGCATTCCGGTAGCGGCAGCGCGGCGTTTCCGTTCGCCCTACGGAATTCGAAGACGCGCGCAACACGCAGCTCGCGGGCGTGCGGGATCGGTTTAGCCGGCGGCGGCGCGAGTTAGCATTAAAAGTTTATACTAGTAATTTGTATTCCTTCGGGCTGACTCTCCCCGTCGAAGGCGGGAAGCCTCCGAAGTCTCTCACGCTTGCTGCAGTTACGTGATAATGGACCAGTAGAATCTTCCTGCTGCCTCTTTCTCGTCCCGTAGACGCGACTTGATCCGTCGACCTTTCCTAGCGCGCGCCGTTCCAGTCGACACGCATCCCGACGAATCGCATTATTGAAAACATTCGGCAATACTACCGAAAAAGTATGTCGAGATTGATAGTGCTGTATTTAGAACTATTACCAAATTGCTGTAATGCGAAATGAAATTTAATTATCTTGTTAATGTTTTTTTAAATGGGTAAGTGATTAGTGGATTATGTGTGTACTTTTTAATAATAATATTTCAATAATAATATTTAATATTTTTTAATGAACTTTTAATAATAGTACTACAATAAAAAATACTTTGATTATTTTGTCAAAAAATATCCATTAGATATTCGTCTATGATTCGTCTGGATTGCTCTTACACTCCTCCGCGTGCGCGATTAATTTCAAATGTTCAACGAAATCCTAATTTGAAGCTTGATCGCTAAAATACTCGACATTGAGAATTCAAGAGTCGTCCGATCAAATCCATCGCCGAGGAAAAGTCGTCCCCGAATTCATCGGGGAGGGAGCGGACGTCCCCCTGAAATTTTATGCAAATCCAACGATACATCCCGCAGCTTTAATGCCCGTAATCGTTGCGCATTTAATCAATATAAAAAGGTAAGATGGGACGCGCGGTGGCTCAGCTTCCGTCGAAAATTCGGGGCCGTTCCAACCAGCGGCCGTCCAGCCACGTCGAGTGCACACACGGTGGCAGTGGCATTTGCACCTAACACATTCACGTCAAGGAGAACCGGATCGCCCGGCTTGAGGAGTGGTCCTTTTCGTGCAGTGTCAAGGTGCTGCCCGCGAGACTATCTCGAGATTAAAGTCCAGGATCACGGGCGGATCCCGGTACCCCGTAGTTATGCCGGTTAATCCTTCAAAGATCGACTTTTTGCCGCTGTCTTAAATTTATGCAAAGGCTGCATCATTAATCGCTCTATAGTCTCTATACAATATACGTATTTATAGTTGAATATAGAAATTTCAATATTTACTGAAATTTGGTCAAATATAACTTGTTGGATAAATCGAGAAAGAACGCGAATTTCAATTAAATAACTGAGTAGGTACCTTTTAAGCAGGAAGTATATAAAATATGTTGCAATTTAGTGAGAAGAATGAATCATTCTCTAGAGGATTCTTATCTTTATAACTCACATTCCTTTCGACAATCTCAAAGGAATTAAATTGATCGTACATCTTGCTTCAAGCGTTACCTACAGGAATTCAATTCCGAGAATCTAACTTTCCGAAAATTTTATTGGACCCATCCATGGGTTTCACCCGTGGGAAAAATACACACTTTCGCCCACGTGCGTTGTAAAAGTGCGTTCTCTAACTAGCATTATGTCGCGATGTGTTTACTTACGTGAAGGTACACAGAGATGGACTAGGATGACCCTTAAGTGGATATCCCTATAGCATCCTTGTGCCCGACAGAAGTAGAATGTTCCGCTATTCCTACGTGTTATTAAACAAACATGATAAATTTCTATAATTAATTTTAATTAAAAGTCTATACTTATTATATTATTAATAAATACTCCGTCATATACACATTAATCATGGTTGTATTAATATTAAAATTATAATTTGCGTGACTAAAACAGTTATAATATAATCGTTTTAATCATGCACATATGCCAATTTTTCCGATAGCCGATAGCAAGAAACGAGTTATATACATTTTTTGTTTTCCATCGGTTATTTACATGGTAATACTGTCTGTATTTTACGTCTTTATTTATTCACGCTTACAAAGAAACGAAAAGCGGCTTAAACGTTCTATCGGCACGATATATTCGAGAAACACGGTCGTTTGCGTATGTACACAAAGATCCAATTTTTTTGACAAGTTATTGACAGTAAAGGACGACTTATATGCTCTCCTTTTTACGGCTATACATATAGGTGACGGCGCAACCTTCCTTTCCCTCGGCCACCTACGCGCTTTTGCCTTAAACAGTTAACAAGGACATGAGAGATTGACGCACAGACAGTAAGTCAAAATATTTTAAAGTATATTCCTTTGTTATGTATGAGTCACTAATTTTTCATTAAAAAATGAGTCCGTGCTCTCTCTCTTTCTCTCTATTTATCTATCTATCTATTGTAAGGAAAGGCACAGGATTTCCCGAAATAAAGGACAAAGATAATATGCGGTAAATTTATTCGAACAGTTATACTGCCGATTCGTAGCGTAGCTCGGAACGACTGCCGAACGACCAACGATTCTCCGAAACGGCTGTGTCATTCGAAATTTCGAAGGAAAAGATAAAGTACAGTAAATAAGGACGTTGTCCATATTCCAATACGTCGATCATAACACGAATACAAACATCGATCATAATACACGAAATTCTCCTGTACTATTTATTTATCTTTTGCCGAAAAATTTACGGGGTGTTATAATATCGAATTAGAGCAAAAATAAAGTGATACGACTGTCTCTCTAAAAGGATTTCACAGCATCGACTCTTTACGATCCAAGATTCCACGTCCTACCCCTCCCGGACGAAGGCGATGAGAAAAAAGCAAGCAAAAGGTGGCGGGATTGTCCGATGAGGGACCTGGCGCCTACACGGTGCCCGGCACACCTGTGCCTGCCCGTCTCTCCCTCCCCCTCCTACCACTCGCTCCTATTATTTCCCTTTTCCTTATCCCGGCCGGCCCCAGGCGCGGCGCGGTCTCTACCGCTACATGTCTTCTCTATTCTCTCTGTCTCTGCGATGCGCCATAGGTATCGGAGTCTTTTCTATACACGGTGCCAAAGAACCATACATGCGAACTTCAACAATGCGAGAAAGAGAGCTGAATATGGACCTGAAGAAATTTTTTATCTTTAATTTAGAAGAGGTTGAGAGTTAAAATAAATTTATTCCTCTTTGCAGATGAGAAACAAATCGTTATATTCTTCACTTAATTACAAGTGAGCTTTATTAAATCATTTTAAAGTAAACTTTAGTCTGGTCGAAAGATAACTTAACGTTGGAACTTAGAAAGATATAAAAAGAAGATATAGTCAATTGAATCTAATTTTCTCAATTAAATTACTGGTCTCGAATTAATCGAAAAGCCTAAATGACGTCCGTGCATGTAGTTTTCCAACACCCTGTATATAGACACCATCTCTGTCTTTATATCTTTCCGGTAGACTTCAGAGCGGATTCAGCTTCTATCTCCTCGATCTATTTCATCGGTGGGCGGTCGGCGCAAAAGCCATTTCTTCGTTTGTAGTGGGCTTTAGTCACCTGAAGCGCTTCACGTCTTTTAAGTTTGGAATATTACGTGACCGTTTCTTTAAGATCATCACATCCCATATTAACGATTTTATCTAAACATTTGCCACCTGGTCGAGAGAGAGAGAGAGAGAGAGAGAATGCCAATTTGACATTTTTACGTGACGAGGTTTGAGTCTCGTAGGCTTTCGATCGCTTCTTTCCTCTTTGTGTAAATCGGCTTTACAATCGAATCCGTCGACGAAATACGAGATTATAGTCTCCTGTCATAAAAGCATTCTATTCGTATTTCTAGATATTGTTAGTGAAATACAAACTAGTTTCTTGACAAACAACTAGTTGCTTGATGTGTTCATGTTCCTGCCATATTTTCCAAATATTTATTTTAAAAAAATATTTCATAAAAAAACATTTTTTATATTATAGATATTTTAAAAATATTGAAGTAATATGTAACCATTGTAACCCTATCTTTCTCTCCTGCTGATATGAATCTAAATATATATAGGTATATATAAAACTTGGATTTTTTAAACATTTTAATATATTTTATTTTACTCCAACAATATTCCCAGAAATGACTAACAAAAAAAATTGCTATTTGAAACTGAAATACTTATTAGCTGTATTTGCTTATTAGAGAAAATATTGTAATATCGGTTACGTTGCTTAAGTCCAAAATAGAAGAGATGAAAAGAGAAAAAGGTTCTCGTAGGTAGGTGGTATCGTCGGGAAAGGTCGGAGCAACCGTTGGCGCATCAACAGGTGGGTATCGGGTGGCGGAATGAGAGTCGAATCGAAGCAAGGTGAGGCGTGGCGGGGCATGGGGCACGCACGCACTCACACAGCCGCGTCTGAAATGGCTTTTCTCCGAGCGCGCGGCTGGAGAGCGATCGTATTTCATCTCTCGTACATACGCGGTACCGCTTATTTCTCACGTTCTTAAAAAGCCCGACCATCCGGCTTCCTGACTTACGGGCCTCGATGAGGCGCGTCGCGAATGTAGGAATGCTCGACCGCAGTACTGATTGGCTTTTCCTTACGCAGTCTCAGCGCCACAAGTATAGCGATACTTATCAACACAGAGTTTGAATATATTTTAGAATAATTTTAGAGAAAAATTTATTTTTGAAGAGAATGTATTAATTATAAAGAAAACGTCTATTATCTGCATTAATTTATCGTGAAAAACGTATCTTTTTTTTAATAAATAAAATCGATTTAATTTGGTCGTAAGATGAATCGTTTAGATTAAATATCCATTTATCAAAGTTAGTGTCAAAATAAATTCAGTAAAAGGGTGACGGAGGGACAGTTCCTGTATAAATATACGCAATTTATTGACGCCATCGCATGAAGATAATTTATTTAATCTTCTTCTGAGTACTTTTTTAATCGAGTAACCGTATCCATCTCACGATGACGTCGTCGTCGCGATTGATAAATGTCTCACACGGACGGCACGAACAGTTCTTCTTGAGAGGTCTCGATTGCGAGAAGTATATCATGCCGCGTGTTCCGTTCGACCCATTCGGCAGGATGATTACATGAGGCGGAAGGAGAGATCCGTAGCACCTCGAGGAGGCGTCTACCACGCTACATCGGCTACCTTGATACGCGTTTCCGCGAAGCCGTAAATCAGCGGCGCTGCGATTACGCACTCGTGGCCGCGTAATTTATCTTTAAGAAGGCCGCCATCAAATGAAGGAGGAAAGAGAATGGAGTGAAGGAGAGTGAGATAAAGAGAGAAATGAGGAGAGAGAGAGAGAGAGAGAGAGAAAGAGTGGAAAACGTCCCTCTGATGATGGTGGGACCTCTTTCGACCTGGTTCGTTCGACGCGAGTGTTACAGGTGCGCCGGAGCCTGGGACCGGATCACTCGTTAAACACGCCACGACGCACCTGCCGCGGCATCATTCATTGCCTTTATTTCCCTCTGCTCTCCTCCCCCTCCTCCTACCCCTCCCACTCCGCCGTTCCCTGTCGCTCTTCTTCGCTCTCAGCCCCGGTTCTCGGATCTCGTTTCGTCTTCCTCCTTCATCCCTTTTCTCGCTTCTCGCTTGCGGAGAGCTCTCGGCGACGCGCTCCAAACGTGCCATCTTCTCTCTCTCGTCCCTCCTACTTGCTCTCCTATTAGCCGTTATAGAAATTCACCCGTGTGCTCCCTTCTTCTCCTCTTTACGCGGACTCTCGGCACACCCTTCCAATTGCTCATTATGCGTTATTTTTGGAGGAAATTTCTCTGCCATGTGAAATGAAGAAGATTAATTTTCGATGATTAATTCCTTTTTAGAGTACTCACATCAGGAAGATTTTAATAACGATAATGTTTTCAATAATAATAATGTTTTCAAATCCAGTGTTGAGCTTTCCTTAGAGAAAGTTCGACAAAAGTGATCATCCGATAAGATTTTTCAATTTTTAAGCCTTTACTTAAAATTTTATTCAAATATTTCGGACCGGCTGAGAAGAAAGTAGAGATTTACCTTTTTGTAAACTCCTTGATATGAAGTTAGGCACTTTATTCCGTATGCCACACTTAAGATTCACAAATTTTCTTTTAACGGCTTTTACATTCTTGAGGCCATACCCTTTTTATCATGAATGTAACAAGTATAAACAATTTTTACAGCTGATAAGTACGTAAGAATATCGATTAGTCATCAGTGCGCAATAATGCATTTGGGATAAAAAGAGATTCGATAGAGATAGAAGGGAAGTCTAGTCACTTTTTTCTTTCACAAAGCGCAAAATTCAAATTTCATGCCGGATGAAAGAGAATTTGACTAGAGATTAGAGATTAACCTTATCTTTCTTCGACAAAGATTGATCTTATCAGCTTCACAGAAAATGCTTTGCGATAAGCTTGAAAAGGTTAAAAAGGCCAGCTTAGGATATCTTATTGTTAGATTGGAGCACTGAATTTTATGACCGATTATCTCTGTTATATTTACGGAGCTAGAAAATCGCGCAGTTATCCTTGAGACAGAAGTCTGGAATTTTTTTAACATTTTTCCGGTCGAAAGAACTTTCAGTTTCAAGAGGGAATTACGATATACAATAGACGCTCTACCTTCTTCGAGAAAAAGTGTTTCCCTTTTGAAAGGGCTTTTAACTGCAGGCGGATTAGTTGCGCCTCGAGTGACCTGCCGAACAGGTGCGATCAGAAAGGTGAAGTTCTAGGTAGGTATCAGTTACAAAACGCAGCAAGGGTCCCACCATCCATGAAAGTTAGTGTCGACTGACGCCGTTGTACGTTTGAAAGAATTTATATCGTCGTGCCTACATTCGGCGGGATGTTTCAGAGATCTCGGCTGACTAAGTAGCTAAATATTCTAGTTATGCAATAAGCTCTTTTTTTTACCGAGACATTTATCTGATTTACGTTAGGTTTATGCAAAGAGAATAGCTTTTGAGACAGCTGCTGAGCCATACGGCTCTTCGAGAAACATACATGATCTCGTCGATAATTAGAAATAGATATTCCATAGCTCTTTTGGAATATTTACGACTTCGTTAAATTTGGTTTAATTCGGCATAAATAATAATTATTATTGAGGACAGTTGGATATAAGATATAAGATTTATACTCCATTCGGTTTATTTCCTGTAAAAAGTAAGTTTCTTTTATTTTTAAATATGTAAATTTATGAAAACATTTGAGAATCTAATTTTTCAATATTTATTTTCTTTTTTTAAATATCTATTTTTTAAATATGTCTTTTATGAATTATGCTTAATCTCTTTGTTCTTTATTGCAATGATCTAAAGAGAAACTAAATAATTGAACATTAATCTTATAAACAAAATCTCTCCTATGTTTCTTCTAAAGTTGTATTTGAATAAAAGTTAAAATTTTCTAAGCCGTTATATCTTATTTTTTGTTTACGAGACGAGACAAAGACGAGTCCAAATAGGGCTGAACTACACAAGGGCTTCAGGTATCGCGGATAAAAAGCCCGCACGAGAACGACCTCGGCCGGGATCTCGGCCGTTAATATCGCATCGTTCATTTTCTTATTCTCTTTTTCCAAAGAGAGAGAGAGAGAAAGAGATGAAGGGGCTCGGGTGGGACGTGTTGTGAGCAAGTAGACACAGGTGTTAAGGGAACTCTAGAGGGAAAACTGAGTCCGCATCTCGACGATTCCGGTGATCCAGATGGTGGCCGATCGTTGTGTATCGCTGTCACCGATATTCCAAATATATACTTTCCTGCCTCGTTGTTGTAAATTGTAAGCGATAGTCTCGGGTTACACTCGCGAGGGAGTTGGCCACGGATTTTTTACCTGCGTCTCCCTCGACCGTCTAATTAGCGGTGCCTTCGTACACAGTCGTTCCTGGACCCACGCGGATACGGAAAGATTAGAGTTGGGTGTGTTCCCAATTATTTCTCTTGCTCTCTCTCTCTCTCTCTCTCTCTCTCTTTCTCTCTCTTTCTGTAAAAATAATATATACACAGACGGATCTCTCTCAGAGTGATTTTATCGCGAAATACACGAGATTCTTACGTATCTTACGGGAATCCAGAACGATTCCAGAGAACGTGGGCCTGTAAACGCGGGAATACAAAATGAAGAGAGGCGGCAACCCGATACTCTCCCGCGCGAGATGGCACGCGTCTCATTCCGCATAAAGAGCGCCGCATGCATCATCCGCGAAGATCGCTCTCCTACGCCGGGCACAAAGCACCGCGCCGCGCCTCGCCGCGCCGCGCCACGGCAAGCCTCGTTCCACAAATCATAACGCGCCGTATATCTCGACGGAGTGCGCGCCGCCGTCATTAGTCCCTCGTGAGCTTGTGGGCAGATGAGCTTGTCTTTGGCGCACTGTTTATGCGCGTCGAGAAATACCCGGGAACGTAATATTATAGGCACTCGCTCGATCGCGTTCGTCCCTCCTCTCTCTCGCCGGGCGTCATTATCCCCTAATGGAATCGCGCCTGTTCGAGTCGTTAGTCGTTATTATTATTACGTTATTATCGGCTTTTCGAATCACGTCGGCCGCGCGAAGAATTGACGACCCGACTCTCTTTGTTTCTTCGGCCCGATCGTAACGTTCCTCTCCCCCCCTCCCCTCCCTCCCTCCGCCTGCGGTCCACCGAGTTATTGTGTTAAGAGTTGTCCGCCGATCCACCGAAAGATAGCTCGGTCCTTCTGCGGCCGGTAGGTCCCCCCGCATTTACAGCGAGAAAACCTCGCGCAAACAAGATAATCTCGACGGGCGGCGCTCCCACTGAATCGTTCCTGGAAGCGGGACCGACGGCGAGGACACCGGTGAGAGGGAAAGAGCCGCGTCAGGTACGCGCACTTAGGAAGCGAAAAAAAAAGAGACTTTGCGAAGGCGTTTATCGTCGTCATATGAACACGTCGACCAATGCTACCGGATGCCTGGGAGCCATTGCAGACGATCATTCTGTGCGCGCCTCGGGCTAATCTTCTATATCGCACCTTGAAAAGAACCGCAATTCAACAACGTTAAAGAATAAAGATGCAAAGTTCAATTTGGTTTGTACACGCAGAGAAAGGATTTGTTAGCGCAGCTAAAAATATAGACATACCAGCTAAAACGGCTCTTTAAAATAGAGATAGCTAATATTGTTGCTGCCAAAATTCAATTTATTAGTTGTTAAAATTTAGGCGCTACGGCAAAAAATATTTCCTGCTAGAATCAAAAAATGTTTAGCTATAATTCTATTGAGGAATATCCAATAAAATCATTCTTTCCTTATGCCACTTTCGTAGCTACTTCTGTTAAAGTACGCTTTTACTTTAGCTAATAAAATTGTCTCTTCAAGTTAAAATTAATAAAATTGTATTTCGTAACAAATATATTATTTTATCTTTAATAACTAATATTTAGCAATGGCAGAAAAGTTCGAACTAGCTAGTGATATTTAGCTGATAATACCAAGTCATTTCTTTCCGTGTAAACTCGCAATAATAAAAGCAAAATAAAAATTTTCTTTTATGATGTCACAGTTTGAATTTCACTCGCTAAACAAAATCTGAATCTAGAGATTTTAGTCTAAAGATTCTTAATTATTAAGTTAGTTAAATTAATTAAATTAACGCGTTGAACGCGCGTCTTTTTCTTACTTATTACTCGGTATTTCGGTACTTTGTTTCCGAATGAATGAAATGTGGAAGCGCACGGATTTCTTTTTAGTCTCCCCTCCCTCCCCAAGGACTCACGGCTTCTCCATTGAGCATGATAATCGATAATCGAGTTATCTCCCATGACTCATTGCCCTAATGGTCCTGTTTTCTCGTTAGCGTGCGGACGGAGATCGGCGTTTACCTTCGTCGGCAGCATGCGATCTCGATCTCTGCCTTCGAAAACGGGCTCGTAGCCGGCGGCCCGATCGATTCCGGGAAGGATATCACGTAAATGTTAATTTACGGATCTGATATCCCGGTGAGAGGCGACAGATACTCTCCGCGTCCCGATACCTTCTCGCCGATGCCTTCATCGTATATACGCGCGAGCGTCGTTGCGCCGATCGCGCGAGCGTGATTCACGCCTCATTGGAAAACGAGACGTTTATGGGGCATTCGCGCGGAGAACCTTCTCATCGATGTCGTTCTCAACATGATTGCCGGAGATCGCGCGACACAGATGCGGAAAATACGCGGCAGATGCGCCTTCCATCGGATATACGCGCGATCTCATAATCTCTTCATTCAAGCCGGCGAATCACCCGAGTTCTACGAGGTCGCCCGTCGATTGCATGAATCGACGCGAATAGCCGCGATTCTCCTTGAAAAGAAAACAGCTTACGTCAATCCGCGATTCAGTTGAGATAAAAGGACCAATGCTAGCAAAGAAATGTCTTGTTCTTTCGAGAACTTTGCCAATTGCTCGCGTAACTTCACTGGGAGTTGCATCCAATAAAAATTTAAATGGCTTATTGTTATGGATTCGAAAAAGTTATGATTCAATTTTACTGCAATTTGATTGATAAATTTCTCCGCGCTTAAGAAGATAAAATCTAGGAGTTTTAGCTTTTTTTGCAAGTTTTACGAAAGGTATCGAAGTTGTGGAAAGGTGTCATTTTTATGCAGTTATATATATGTAAATCACAAAATAGAGAAATTAATGAACGTTTGTAAAAAGAAAAGAATTTTTAGACGATTTTTTCTACAAGAAGAGATTAGATTTGCGTGATATTGATGTTGCAATCGCGGCCAAGTGAGACGCTTCGCGGAACGAAGATCAGTACAGACTAAACTGATTGGTCATTACTACGTGCAAACGAGCGCGCCAGGTGCAAATGTGTAAATCGTAAAATTTCACAAGACTCGTGTATCGGTAGCAAAATAATAATTCACGCGTTTCATGCGCGCGTTAATACTGTCGCCAGGCCCGAGCTGTTATTTTCATCGCGCCACGGCCAGATGTGAACGTTAAACGCGGTGACTAATGCAATTTCATGCTTTCTGGCAATCGGTATCCTTTGAGTCGTTATACACTGCGTTATACTGGGTGTCCCAGAAATGTCGTCACTTTTTTTTTCATCTTGTGATCTTCTGATAAAAAATTCAATCAATTATACGCTGAACACGCGATGTACATTTATCACTCTAATTATGCGTATCATCCTTTTAAACGATTAGATATTAAAAAAAAATGGAGACGGCGAGGTCTCCGTCGTGCAACAGCCTTCATAAAATGCGGCAAAAACCGTTAAGAGAGTTTTTCGACTGCGAGACGCACGTTTTTAGGGTCAAGAGAATTTTTTTTACCCGTCGTCCGGTCCAACGGCGTCGCTACCGATGTCGGCACCAACGACCGGTCGCGCATAAACTCGCTGTTATTGTTGCGGCTATAGAAACACGATACGCGGTTCCAATGTCTCTTCGCGCGAAAGGCAGACCTCTCGGCTGCGGGAGCGATAAAAAGGATACGGGAAAGGGGACCGAGATAGAGCGAGAGGTCGATGCTGCTTGCTTTGACGACGACGTTGCGGGAACGGGTCGCGGCGGGGACCGGCGTAAAGATTACGAGGCGCGACATCTGGCGCCACGCACACACGCGCACACGTACGTGCCATGTGTTTTATGCCGAGAGAGCTCTCGCGAAGATCGCAGAGCTCCGGAGATCGAGAGTCCTCGCCCACTCTTTACAGCCCGGTAGTCCGCACGAGGCGCGAGCGGCTGCCGCCGCCGCCGCCGCCGCCGCCGCTGGCCGCCGCGTAGATTCCGCTCACCCGAAGGCGAACGGCACTCGCCCTCGCGAACGCTTTACGGCCCGTCGTATATGCAAGCGCGAACAATAGCGGCGCATATATACGAGCGGAATACCTGAAACAAGCCTGAACATTAGGTTTGAATATCCAAATGTGAACGAGATCCCAATGAGAGAGTAGGCTGCAGCTGCAGATGATAGAAAAGTTATTAAAACGATTTGATTGAGGATGGTGCAGAATATTTGAAATATAGGAAATATATTGTAAAACTTTTTTTTTATTATGAAGTATTATTAAAAATAAAGAATTAATAGATAATACATGCATCGTATATAAATAATTGTGTATCGTTCTTTATATAACGTTTTTCCACGTTGATTAGCGATTATTAACTTTAACCGCGTCTATTCTACTAATATTTCGAATATAGTGAAATAATTGCCTATACGACAGGAGAGACGGCGGCACAGGTGTTGGTGTATTAAATTCTTATTGTTACAATATTCCACCACACGCAATCTGCGCGCCGCACGGTTTGTCGGACATTGAAACACAGCTCCTTGCATGAAGTCGGAAACTTGTAACTTATAATTAAATTGACGAACAATTTAATATCTTTCAATGCTAATCTGCATCTATAAGATTCCCCTCCCTCCAAGCCTGATCTTGTAGGCTCTTATATAGGCAATTATTTCACTATATTCGGTTTATTCATTGAGAGCTTAGTTTCTAAATTAATTTACTATACTATATTATTTGAAAAATCTTTAATTTTATTTATAAGAAGATGGAATTCTCTTATAATTATCTGTCACAAAATTTCTTCGATCTATGCAATTTCTTCGACCCTGCAGAAATATTAGATAAGGCAGATACTAGGGTCATGCAGGTTTCACGACGATCCTTCTCTTTTTGTTTCTTTTTCTGGCAGTTTCTATAATACATTCCTGTTTGATGTCGAGAGAGCGGCCGCGTCAGTTGCGGGACATTTGTCAGAAACTCAAAGCTGGCGTCTTCACCGAGAGCGCTTCGAAATGCTCTAATTATACATCCACAACGCTAGAAACTCGGACCATTTCTATTCCACCCGCGGAACACCTGCACGCATTCGTCTGGTCGCGTGGTCATGCGCGAAGTGTCACACACTGGCGACGACGACGACCACTATGACGGCGTGGACGCGTCGCCGCGACTTACAAAACAAGGACGTCGGCTCGCGACGACGACGCCACGGCGCCGACGTCCAGCTGGCATCCCTGTCACCCCCGTGACACGTACCGGAGTCGCGTCGCCGCGAATTCCGCGCTATCTCGATCGCGTCGCAGCGCGTCGTTTTCTGCCGTTGGCTCCTGACGCGATGAAAACGAACGCATTCGTCTCGAGTTACACGCAGCACCCTTTTCCAAAGGACGTCGGTTCGTGACAATTTTGTTAATTTGGGAAAATTAACGCCAGCGGGATATTTAGTTATCTAATATTTCGCAAAGGAAAAGCCACTTCTGAAACAAAAACGGTAGAACCGATCTTATTAGATTATATATGTATACAAATCCACGTAAACTGCGTTCATCATATTTTATAATCTTTATTCATTAGTGGCATTACTTCAATATTTCGAATTAGGATTTTTAAATATTTTTACTTGACGTATGTTTCATCATGTCATTGGAGATTCTTTTTGTCTCACACAATTGTATTGTATAAAAAAGAACAGAGAAATTAACAAATGGTGCCATTTATATATACCGCTTTGAGCGCTATTCTCGAGACAAGTGTGCTTGCCCGCCGCGTTGTTATTTCGCGCCAGCTGACCGCGAGGCATCCCAGAATCCGTCGTCGGTCCAGCGGTCGCGGGGCCACGGGTGGGTATTCTCAGTCTGGCTTGTCGTCCCCGCGCGCGCGAGTCTTTTCTCCCGCGCGTATTTCGTGTCTCCCTCGAAAACGTTCTAATTCCGTAGACACGTGCCCGGATGGAAACAGATGTACCCGCTCCTCCACCGCCTGCTCCCGCCGCGCTCTCTCTCCTGTCGTATAAATATATATTCGGTGGTCTCGAGTCGTTGAGTCGTGACCGGGTATGTCGGCCCTTGCCAGTGCCGTACTTACTTAGACGTGCGATATAAAGTTACCGACGTGTGGCTGGCGCCACACTGGCCGGACATTCCCTGTATTCGCCGTCCGGGGTGACACACTGCGGCACGAATCTGACGCCGCGGATATTTCTTCCCGCGGCACCGGACATCTGCGCGAAAACAACAACAATGGCTCGGAATAAAATGCGAGCCGATGCTCGCGACGTCGAATTAATTTCAACCGTGGGCCAATTTGGCTCCATTAGCCACGATCTATCTTGCGTCACGTACAGACGCGGGAGTTTTATAATAGAGAATTGTATGACAGAAAGAGAGAGATTGAGAGAGAGAGAGAGAGAGAGAGAGAGAGAGAGAGAGATTGTATACATTTTTTTGTATTTCATCCTCAGATCTTTTCTCGGTCGGAAATAAATTTATACTTAAGTGAAAATGAGATCAAAACATATATTTTTAATCCCATTGCTAATCCGCTTATCTCTCCCAGTCAGTTTCTCTATGCATGCATTACGAGCTTCGTCATAAAGAGTTTTACATTAGCATGAAAATCACGTTTGCGATTAGTATACTGTTTTGCGATTGATTGCACGGGGACTTGATTACTGCCGAACCGCATCTTTTTCTTTAGAAATCTCGTTCGCGAACGGGGACGGGCGCCTCGCTATTAAGAAGTCCGGACAGAGCAAAGTGTTCCCCGAAACACGGGCGCGGAGCCTCGGGAATGCGGGGGTTGGCAGATAGATAAGTAGATAGTTAGATAGCTGGGTGTAGGTAGGTAGGTAGGTAGGTAGGTGAATTGTCCCGGTGTAACCGCGCTGGCGTACGCGCTCGTGTTGCATTATTATGCATCGCATGCGCGAGCGCAGCGCACGTTTGTCGGGGTCGGCGCGAGGCGGATCGGAGAACAGGATGAATCCTAGGAACACGGACTTACCCAGAAGGGAGGAAGTACAGCATCGGCGACATCCTTGTCCGGGTGTGCGGAGTACAGTACAGAGAATTTTACTCTTTCTCTCCTCATCGCGAAAGCTCTTCATCTCGACGACGCGACATCGTCGTGCTCCCACGCGAGGAATCGTGCGTGCGATGACGCCGATTCCTTGAAAAAGGTCACTCGTCAGCTGCGACACCGCGATATTTGGTCGTATCTTAATTTGACGTATATCCATTCGCGCGCGGGCACAGATCTTTTTTGTTTCTTTCCAAGAGCGAGGGTGAGAAAGCGTCGCGTGGGTGTACGCCTCCTTTTCCTCCTTCTTCACCGCCTCGTGTCGGATGAATCATCGATACGAGTTCACGATTGCTCGCTCGCCCGACACGACTGGCTTTATTATTCATGAGCCGGTAGCGCGAAACCCGGAATATACGCGCGCCAGCCGTATGCCACGTGCTGTCGAAACTGTCGGCGAAGTCAAAGAAACATGGTTTTCGCCAGAATGGAGATTGTGATGCGGCTAAAAAATTTAAATTCTGTCTCTAATTATAAGTTTGAATAAAATCTAAAAAAAAGAAAGTGACTCTTACACGTGTATTCATTTTAACAATTAAATGATGATGACAAGCGTATATGTGATGGCACGCTAATACTTATCTAATTAGATAATAATTAAATAATGTACTAAAAACAATTTTCTGAGATAATAATCCGTAAAATAATAGAGAAAGCATACAGTAGCAGAGTGGTGACATTAAAAGGCGCTATATTTTCGTAGATGTCTTTTTTCTGTGTTGTCTTTTTTCGTCGTCTGTTACCTGGGTCATTCCGTATATGTATGTTTCGAAAGGAATCTATTTGTTCGTCAAATAGATAATCCTCCTCAAATATCTACGTATCTATTTTAAGTCACGATTGTGTTACGGAAGGAAAGAGAGAAGGGGAGAATAGCGAAGTACGAAATTGGGGACACGTCTCATATTATAATGCGAAGCTACGGAACCCCGGTAGCTGCGATGACACGCGCGAACAATCACGTGGATGTAATTTTATGGTCTCGCGTATCTCCGCTTGCGCGAGAAGGAGCACAAGTCGGATTCGCGACGCGTCCGCGTGTGCACGCGCAGGCCTCGTGTGCGTAGCGTGCGTGTATCTACACATCCGAAACGTGCACGTGTGCAAAAGGGCGACGCCGAGAAATGCGCGTGTGGCGCCAATGGCGGTGAATGCAACGCGACTCGAGCGGAGCGGAGCCGGCTGCGGAATGCAGTTCCGAGCCAAACTCAGAGAGGCAGCCTCGTCTCTCGACGGCTACTGTGCGCAGAAAACAAGAACGAAGGGTAGAGGGAGGAAGGAAGAGAGAGGGTCGGTAGGGAACAGGCCCCGTCGTGAGTCCCCTCCCTCCCCCTCTCCTAGGGCCCTTTATCGTCGCGGACGCGAAACGAGATGTCGAAGCGCGCCGTGTCAGAGATACGATCCACCTTCCCAACCGGTCGGTTGGTGCGGGATGCAGAAGATACCCTTTACTTTTCAGTATCTGGGTAATACAGGTGGTCCGAACACATAAATGCATTTAGATACTTAAAAATATATCTAGAGTACAAAGAAAAGTCACTTACGACTAAAGTGCTTTATGTTGTTAGCCGCGGCAGCTCGTTTTTATTACGCAGTTTTTTTTTTTTACGCAGAGATGCACTTAGAATTGCTTTTTGCTCGATATTGCCTCTCGGATGTGAACAGACGATTAATGCACGTGCCAAAAATAGTTAATATACTGTTAATATACAAAAAGATGCTTCTTTTTGTTTAGGTACTAAATTTTTTTATTTTTTTCATATTTTTAATCATTAATATTTTTTAGTTGACATCATACATACGTAAATGTTAAAGTATACCAATACATAAATGGAAACAAATTCTACATTGACAAAGAACCTCCAAAAGAAATTGATTGACATCACAATTTTAACAATTTAATCTTAATAATTAAAATTGCTGCTGACTTTGCCATTAGAAATAATGAATGCTTAAATATGCATGTTTCGAAAATTGCTTCTCACTTGTAGGAGATATAAACTGTAATTTGCCGGCCGCAAGCTGACGATCGTACATTAATCTTATCGCTTCTTAGTGCGTGGAAATAATCTTGAAATTCTCTCTCCGCGATTTGATTAACAAGTAAGTAACGATGATACAAAAAACGAGGGAGAGAGAAAGAGGCGCCGACGAGCCTTTCCATCGGCGCGGCAGATCCACTTTTTGCGGCGCGCAGGTAGAGGCGTTCCTGCGGCGTGTCTCTCCTCGGCGCTCCCGATGTGCTCGATATCGCGACGCCGCGCGGAATGACGTGGCGTAGTCGGGTGCTGTGCGGCAAAACCCCGCAAGAGAGGTGAAGTGAAGGAGCCGTTAACTCGAGCCGAGAAAGAGCCAACTGGGCTCGAGTTCACGAGGAACACGAGCCGCGCGCTTTAATTACTTCTTTCGCACGACGTCGTTAATGATACCGCGATTATGATTCGGCTTTTATGGCCATTGAGAGGCACGGCCCACTGCTGTCTCACTATTTCTCTTCCTTTCTCCCTTGTATTTCTCGGAATTGACCATGGGAAAGAGAAGCTCTCTTTTTCTCATCTTGCCCTCCTGTCGCTTTCCTTGTCGTCCAGTTTCTAATCTTATCTTAGAAATTGGATTCGCAGAAGGAAATTGATATCTTCCACGATTTGATGCAGTTAAAACTTGCGAATGCGGCGTTCTATGGACTCGTAAATCCATCCATGTATGGACGACCGATGAGGCGAGGTTCGCCGTGAATAGTTTGGAACGAACTCTAGAGTGGGTGATAGAAGATTGAATTTTCAAAATAATCCACTCGGTACAATCAATATTATACAATCGTGTGTTGATGAAATAATAAAGAAAACATACATAATATTATGGTAACGAGACTTTGCGCGTTCTCTCGAAATTAGAAACAAACATATTTAAACGTGTATGCGTATATATAGGAAGCGAGCGCCGACCCGAGAGAGCTGCTAATAACAGTCACGTATTGTGCTGTGCGCTAAATATAAATAAACTCGTGAGAACGGTCGACTCCGATTATTATCGATTTGATTATTTCCATTTTAAATAAATCCGGCAATATTAATAGAAGTTTATATATATAAAAAAACGTGAAGGCTAATTTAGATTATAATATTTGTACATTTTTTAGTACTTTTTTTTAATAAGAAAACAAATGTCCGAGTAATCCGATCGAAAATATTTAATTTCTGTTTCTAATTCACGTAAAACAAATGCATCATGTCAAACAGTGATCTAATTAGGAGCTGGACCGTTACTCGCGATCGTTCCGGCTGTCCTTTCTGTTTATGTGGATTTATGGTACTTAACGTTCAGAACGACCGACAGAGTGACGCGGGCGGCTCGTTCGTTTGCGTAATGCGAAACGGTGATCGACTAGTAGCCTCTCGGTTTGCACACCATATGGCGTCAGCCAGGCAGCGAATCACGGTCTCTCCGTGCCTCCTCGTCGGCCGCAAACGAGATGCCCTTTTTGCGTCGGATTCCTTTTTTCCATCTGTCCCTCTCTCGCTGTTCTTCCGCGCCGACTGGAAGAAGGGTGAGAAACTCGAGAGAGCGAACTTTCGGTGGCGGGATCGCGCTTCGCTTCTAATTATCGCACGTTCGCCGCAACAATTGTTTACTACAGGGATGCGAGCTTGAAATATTTCGCACTTGAGCATCAATATATATTTCGTGTGCGTATTAACGTTTACATTAATTTAATTTAAAACTCAATTTAATTATTTAATAAATAAAACAAATTCTACGCATTAATTAATAACTATTTAAGTGCGTTCAAGTAAATTTTTATATTTTGCTCAAATTAATAATACTATTATATTTAGATTTATTTAGCGAATGATGCTATCTCGGTCTTTTATATGAAAACACCATATGGCGTTATAACATCGAGAGAAGAAAGGAGGCTGGAATTCAATCGGCCATTTCGCAGATTAGAAATTTCAATCTCGCGAAATGAATTCTCGCAATTCTCTCTCTCTCTCTCTCTCTCTCTCCTTAATTCATCTATTTCTTGCGGAGTGAGAGCTCCGCGACGCTAATCGCCGCACACGCGGAGAGAACTTTGATTATCGACCCGCGGGACGTGTAATTGGTTGAGGAGATCGTTAGCGCTTGTACGAGACTCGAGACCGGCAATTTCTTTCGCGATCGCCCGTGAATTATTGCGCCTTCGTAGAGTCCCGGGGTCCCGGCGTCGTGGCCGTCTTAATACGGCGAGGTCGTGGAATCACGCCCGGCCGACGGACGAGGGACGTTTCCGGTGTTTAGGAGGATCATTCTGGCCCCGGTAATCACCACCTGCCACCGCTAATTGCCAGCATTCGGACCGCCCCGAGTGTCCGATGTGTTTCGACGATAATATTTGTCCGACATCAGCTTGCGCGTAGTTCCCGGCTGCGCCGATTGCTCTCATTGAATGCTCACCTGTGATCTCCGCGCTTTATTAAACGAACAACAACGCGATACTTTAATTTGTCTAGCGGGATAGATCTCGCGGCAAAGAAAGAACGCGGGGCAGCTTTGTGCCGCGGGAGTAATTTGTCAATTAATGCTCGTTTCACTTTCTCGGAGTCGGATGGCCAGGCGAAAATTGGTTGTGTGAAAATTGGATGGTAATGTTACTGTATGAGTAAACGTTTGAATGATTGATAGTAATTTATACACGTAGATAGCTTAATAATTGCAGGATGTCCTGGAAAGATATTGAGAAAATTCGTGCGCAGTTATATGGCATAATAATATTGCTTTACTGCTTCAACTACGTTGAACTCTAAGGTTACAGTATCAAAGTTGGCGGAGCTAGAAAACCATCCGGTTGGCATGCAACGCGTTAAACCGACGCCGTGTAACACAGCTCTCGTCCCGCGGCGATGTTAATCGGCGTCACCGCTCGCCCGTGAAACGCGAAGCGAATATTGGACGACCGACCGACCGACCCGCTCTCGCACCTGCGACGTGACCATTAAAGATTTATTTCTTCGTCCTCGGGTGTCAAAGCATACGTATCTTAAAAAATCTTCACATCTTTCTGGCCAAGAAAATATACGCTTTTTGTCGCCTATTTACTCGTCCCTTTTTGCAAATTTTTCAATTATTTCGAAAGATCTATTTATTGGTTTAATTACAAAGAGTTATTTTATTCAACCTTTTTTGTGTCAATTTTAATAAGAAATTTTTCGATCGATGTAGCATCGATCTTAAGATATTTACAGGTACGACTTTCCGATTGTTATACGATTGCGTTGATTCCGAATCAGTTTGGGCGCGAGGGCATTTTCGGGCAGCCGGGCGATAATTATTTTCAGCGGGCCATTTGTCGAACCGCGCGCCCCTTCCTTGTCTCAATTCGCGATCATTAACATCTCTATCTGTCGATCTACGAGCGCGGCTTCTCGATGCATCAGGTGCACAATGCAGGGTGGCAACGGCACATCGCGGACGAACTCGTGCCGTTCGGGCAGGTGGATGTATGTGTATGTGTGTACATGTGTGTTTGTATGCACGTTCAGCGTGTTCACGCTCGCGAGTGCAAACAGCCGGAATGCTTAAGCACGCGCCGGAACCGGAAGCTGCTGGGTGAGCACGCGAGCAGCGCTGCACTTCGTGCACCGTCAGGTGCTACGGCGCAGGAAATTAGGGTGAAACGCTTCGCGATGGAGGAGGGATTGAAACAGGGGGAGGGGAGGTGAAACAGGGGCACGACAGCGAAATTTGCATTAACGAGCCTGCCGGGGCGAGCGCGCGTTACCACGCAACAACGAATCGATCCGCGATCTTGAAATTCGCGGACTCTCGTGCGCATTCAGGTGCGCGATATGGTGTTACTGGGACGAAAGTTATATATGTGTGTACTTCTCAATGTCTTTAAATACAAACGTAAAGTATATATAGTTACATATATATTTTTCTTAGAAAACTGGGATTTTTAGTTTGCAGTCACAGTCTAACTTTTCGCAATGTTCGAAGCTGTGATATTAGACTTTTAAATAATATTGAGTACTCTGCACAAGTATAGAGTTTGAAGTATGCTTTTGTTAAAAGAAGCATACTCGAAGGTAAATCGAAGTGAGAATGACATTTCATTATTACAGAATTGTTGATGCTCAATTTGCACGCTTTAATTTCTGCGTAAATTTTAATTGACATAAGTATTAGCAATCAATAGTTTTCTATGGGCTGGCATATAATATTTTACGTATAATTGACACGAGACATATTAATTTTATAGACGTGGTAAACGCAATGCGTCCTCGTCATTAAGTCAACATTGCATAATTATCGCACGAAGTCATCTCAGGTTCGGACAGCGCAAAAAGTACCAGCTGCAACTCAAGCGAATTTCTTTCTTCAAGAATCAACGGCAACGAGCACATCGGTGTTGGATGCTCCTCACGGGTCGTTCACGCGCGAACGTGTACGCGCGCGGCGCGCGTATTCCTTGGAGGCGTCTCTCTCGGGCAGATCCGGAATTGGTTCCCGGTGTAAACACCTGTACGCTTAATAATCGGGAATTTCTGGCGATTATCGATCGCCGGGCGGGCCCCGGTCGCTTTCGTTGCGCGTTGCCCCGCGCGCTCACTCTCCTCCTCGTCTCGCCTCATTATGTTACATCGCCCGCAAGAGCGGCATCTTGCAACGCGCAAGTGTACAGGTGTTGCCTTTTAATTTCCAGAAGGTGCACAGAAGCA
Organism: Wasmannia auropunctata; assembly: GCF_000956235.1. Taxonomy (NCBI): domain Eukaryota; kingdom Metazoa; phylum Arthropoda; class Insecta; order Hymenoptera; family Formicidae; genus Wasmannia; species Wasmannia auropunctata. Next base: position 137,181 of record NW_012029405.1, on the reverse strand, counting down.
GGTATCGTTTACGCGGAAGTCGTTTTCGCTCCAGGAATGCTTTTCTTTTTATACAAAGATATAAATATATATAAATGTGAAGAAAAATAAAATATATTATAAATATAATTATTTTATAAATAAATTATGTGTGGAAAATATCTTGTATAAAATTAGGATTGTTGCTTTCTTTAAAACTTATATGCTTATTTATATTGTTTTATTATCAATTATATACAATTATAAAAATTAGAATAAAGCATATGAAATATGCTAAACACTTTACAGGTTGTGACTATATAGGCAATTCTTTTTAGAGATAATAGAGATAAATGGCCTAGTAAAATAGTTCGCCAGTTTGATAGATAATACAATTGAATCATATTTGAGCATTCCCGCCACATTCGTATTCACGTGAATTTGAAATAGAGAATAATCTCGTTTTCTCGTCGATCACAAGAGCAGGTCGCGCGGCACTCACAACGATACCGCGATATCGTGCATATCGATCCGCCGTAAATCCCCCGAGGATACGTCGCGGTCTCGAAATTATTCGACGTTTTAATGGCACGGCCCGGACGATATCGATGCCCGGTGAACATCGGCCGGATGTGGGTCAGATGTCATGTGGGCGACCCCTATAAACGGCGCCGGCCGTCGCACAAAAGCCACAATGCGGCGGCACGACGCGGCGGCGAGCCGAAAAGCCGTGTCGCTCGTGTTATACTTATATATAATATATACGAACGCGTGTGTGACTACGTCGCAGGTGAACACGGGCGAGCTTCACCTGGCGCGTGCCAACTGTCTAATTAATGACAATCGCCGCGTGCGCGCGAGCGAGAACCGCCGCCTCTATTCATACATATACGCGCGCGCAATTTGCCTGGCTATGCACGTAGCCGGTAATGCCCGGGTCCGGCTTATCGATCTCGCCGTGATGTTGCGAGATATCGGCCCAATTGGCCGTCCCTAGAGAAGGAGACGCGTGCCGCGCGTAAGGATTACATCGCGCACGAATTTACATGAGAATCGCGCGAGCGTGCCGCGCGTTCGCGAGTGTCCAATTGAGGTAAGACAATATTAAGTTGAGTCAAAAAGTCGCAGATAAAAAAAGAGTTCGAAGCATATTTGTATAGAAACTACATTAAATGAATTTGTGGGGGAATTAATTGTTATAGATTTTAATTATATATTATATATTTTAATTTATATCATATATATATATATATATAGTATATATATATATATATATATATATATATATATTTAACTTTGTTTCTTTGTCTCTTTTATATTGAAAAAAAATTTTGAAAGTGGATTTTAACATTAATTTTTGAACGGCGCATTTTTCTGATGTCTCATTTCACTTTTCAATTTCCATGATCCCTTTAGTCGTCGCGCGTCCAGTTTTGATCGACCATTCATGTCTGCGGGCAGTATTTGTAATTGAGCGAGAATTTTTTCGTTTTCGCGCGGCGCGATCGCTCGGTAGTGCAAGTTACACGATCGATTCGATTTGGTCGTGCATATCGATCGCCGACATGCACCGTATCCCCGCGAGCGGTCGGTAGGCGGAGATGAACCTGTAATGCACCGGAGAGCGTGGGACCGCTATGCGGGGAAAAGTGCGCGGCTCTTCCTCGCGGATGAGATCGCGCGTATAGCGCTACTGCGTGGTTGGTCCGCCTCTCGAGATCGGCACGGGCGACTTTTTGCATTCACCGCGAGGAATTATAGAGGATCCGTATCCCTACTTATCTCGCGAGACGTATAATAATGGCAAAATATAGCATTTATTCTAATAATTCTTCTCGATATTGTTCAAATATTATGGACCGTTTTTTTTTTAATCGTGGTAAGAAATCTTTTTACACATATGATTGTGAGCATATTGTATTTTGTTATATCTAGAATCTAGATATAAAGTAATAGGAGCACTAATACATGGATGACGGTAGGGTTGCTAGTCACACGGCGTTGCTTCTCTTTGCTGTAGCAATGCAGTTCAGGATGAAGAACGGAAGATGGAGGAAACTAAATGTGTTTTGGGAAACAAACTAGCATGAAATATCGTTCTCCATAGTAATGACTCTCGAGTTGCAACCGAATTTTGATGGTTATTATGCTAATTGCCCGTCGTGCAAAGAATTTCACGGCGGCTTTAACGAAACACTTCTAATGATTTCGCATGTTTGCTCGCAACATAACGACGTATGCGAGAAACACATTTTCATTTTCCGGAGAACAGATCGAGGAATGTCCGAGACTCTCCCCCCCCCCTTCCCAAAAAAAGAAGGAACGGGCCGTGGAAATTACAGAAGGCCGCGGCGGAGCACGAGATTACCCGTGATGCCTGAAACGCAGAAATAAGCGCGAGACGAGGGCCTGTGGGTGCCCCTCTTTTCTTTCTACCTGCAGGTTCGCGTGATGACGGCGTGTGCCCGCGGGGGCGTTCGATTCTCCTCGAGAGTCGTGGATCGCGTGCGAGTCTCGCAGCTGGAGAGAGGAGAGAGAAAGAGAGCGAGAGTGAGACACAGAGCTCGAGAGTCGGGAGTTTATCGCGGGGCCCCCGGGGGCACGCGGGGCCCGCTCGCAACGGGCACCTTAAACGTGGGCGGAACGGCAGGGGCGCCCCCGGGGTGTTTCTCACCCGCATACCTGACGTACGTGCCAGCCACCTTCTCATCCCCCTCCCCTCCCCCGTCTCCTTCTTCTGCCTCGGCTCCTTCTGCTTTTCTCGTCCTCTCTCCATTACCATTTGGCTTCTTGATCCTCCCGCCCCTTCCGTCTCCTTCATCTCCTTTTTCAGGCTCGTCATCATCCATCTCTTTCTTTTCGCATCAGGAATTACTTAGCGCGCTCGTGCTTGTACGAGATAAGAATCCTTAGGTAGGCGAATCACTCATTTACTTCTCACTTGACGATTCTCTCTAAGATAAGATTAGAGAGTAATCGGGAACGTAATGTACACGCGGGGAAAAGTAGGAATATGATATATACCGCGCGGTGCGTATAGATATAGAAATGCCATTACGCTCGACCCATAAAATTAGACGTTTAATTATATGAATTTACCTTCGTATTCGTGTCTCTATATTTTATGCGCATTCTAGCGAGATAAGCGCGAGCCACCGCGCTCTCTGATGAGGGTTAATTTTCTGCAGCGACCGTTCTATTCGGGAATAACGGAGTCCGCTCGCACGGGAGAGTCCAATTTGTTCACGGCGCGGAATCCGGCGTGAGATCCGTTATCGAACCGTCAGAGAGATTCTTTTCCGTAGACACGAAAGCCGCGGTGCCGCCGCCGACGCCGCCGCATTCCCGCGAAATTATTGCCTACCGGTAAACTCTCGGACCTTCCGTCGGCCGATGCCGGGTGTCTCGGAATTAGAATCGTAGAGAAGCGGCCTCGGGAAAAAGCGGGATGGAACTCTGGTCCCACAGTCAGGAGCAGAGGTGTTGAGAAATCGCTCGTATGGGCACCGTGAGAGACACGTAAGGCATGATGCATTTCTTGGTATCCACAAGCAGAGAAATTTTAATAAAAAATGCCATTAAGAATTTCTGTTAATATCTTTTAATGTAAATTTTATGATTTATATTTTAGAATAAGTATATAATATAATTAAAATTGTAAAGAGAATTAAATTAGATAATTCTTTAAGGACTTACGCACAGATGAAATTTTTTTTTATTCTCGAGAAGTCATCTGTTTTTTGTGAAATTGTTGTACAATGAACACTCGATGAATAATTGCGATTTTTTAATGGAACTTGTTATTGCCTGTAATTACTATTTCGTGGCTGTTATTGCAATCGATTTATAATGATTTCGCAGAAACTATCTGGGGGGAGATTGTTAAACGACGCGCAATCGTCCCGATTGACTCCGACGCAATTCTAATGAGGCAGCTTTAGATTTTAATAAGTTCCTAAGAAAAATTCCGGCGGCGGCTGCGCGCGCGATCCCGCCGACCCTATGCTGCCCCGAGGACGTTCCCATGAGTCGGGGGCGGCCACGCCGACGCTTTCGTAGGCTCTGGAAGATGCTGGGTCCGAGAGAGCACCCGGGGGCCATGCCATGTTCCACCTCGTGAGCGGTGCGTGCAACCGCGCGCTCTCGCAAACACGTTATTACGCGAACCCTTAATAACCCAGTGCGAGAGTTAACCTCTGCCTCTCTTTCTCTCTCTCCCTCTCTCTCTTTCTCTCACTCACACTCTCTTCTTCTCATTCCTTCGAGGAGACTTCCACTTCCTTTCGCTTCTTCTGCCTCGCTTCGATCCCGACTATTGGATTAGCCGTTCCGCCAGCAATGTGGACGGTAGCCAGTTGCCTCGATGCAACCTCTGACATACCTCGAGGCTTCATCGGCAGTCACCGACAATGATGAAGCTTGATTCATATTAAGAGAAAAAGGGAAAACAATTCACTTAATTAAACCTATTACGTTTCAATATTTTCGTAAAACTTGACAATAGGCAATAATTATACATAATTTTCAATTTTGGAAGAATTTCGATAATTATTTATTTTAAACAAGTGCGATATATACATATATATATATAGGTATATACAAATTAGAAAAAATTTCCTTAAAATGGAGAATTACAAATTTATGATTGTAATTCGTCAAATTTGACATTTGTCTTTTTGATGAATAAAAGACTGCTTTTAACGACGGTGTATATTAATTCATGAAGCACGTATGTAATACTTTTATTCCACGACCTCAATTCTTGAAAGATATTATTCTTTGAAGAATTAGTGACTTACTTTGAAAGAATTAATTACTTTGAAGAATTTATAAAATGTCATAAAATGTCTTGCATAATCAAAGTGATAGATATTACGGGGAATGTGATTATTTTTATCGTTAGCGAACGTATCTCACCGCATATGATTTGCCTCGGCGAATATTGAGCGACGATGTCGCGATGGGATGAACCAGGAAGCGATGTGAGGCAAGAAGTTCTTGGCCTTCACGTCGCCAGATCAATGTCGTCAGAATGTGCGCTTATCGTTTGTGTTACTCTGTAACGCCTCCGCGAAATGAAGCTATTCTCGAAAATGATAAATTGTTATCATTTGTAACAATTGTTCTGTCGACACAGTTTAATGACAAATTGTCGACAAGATCTTGTCGACGATTAATATCTCGTCAAATTGATAATGCAATTTTTTTATTTCCTGATATTTGAAAACGAGTGGTGGATGTTAACGATCAAACTTGACATCTGACGAAGCCTGATCGAATATAGTAGCTGCATAAAAAGATAGTAGTTTTTATACAGGTAAATGTAAAAATAAAAATGAATGGGGACGGTATAAGTATCCCTCGTGCCGAACGTTCGCGGGAGCGCGCTGTCGCGGGCTATCGATTCCCGCGGACGACGTGTTGCCGCTCAGCTCCATCCCGGACGCGCGTCTGACGTCTGACGTCACGCGAGACTCTGCATCTAACATCCCGCGAATTTCGGTATTAGGACCGTATGAAGCTCGGCCGAGTGCTCGACGAGTGCTCTCGGGGGCGACGACTACCGCGGGATCCGGAGCCGGCGACCGAAACAACGCGCGTCTCCCGTTGACGCGCACGACGTCGTATTCATATTAGTAGGATCCGCCGACACGTCGAAGGTGTTTTCGGCCGTCCGCCCGGCCCCGGCGAGATAGTCCGGCGGATTATCATGCGCGTGCATGTCGACAAAGGAAGTTTAGCTTGTAAAGCTGATTAAACCTTAGTTAATCACAACCGAGCAGGCCGGCATGAGGCGACTGGAGGTATAACGACGATTCCCCCAGTCGTCGCCCCTCTGCGCGCCGTCCCGCTCTCACGCGGATAGGGGCGTTCCACCATCTCTCCCGCTCTCTGGACGCGGCTCTCCCCCACAGCTCCTCTCGATTCGCGCGCATGTCCCTACTTCCCTCGGTTGATCCCCCGACGGCTCGCGGCGGATCCGGCTGCTCCGCGGCACGTGTTCCCCTGGTAGCGGCTCGTGCGAGCGGGCGGTCCCGCGCGGCAAACCGGCGCGCGCGACGCGCGCTCCGCGCCGCTCATGTTCGCCCGTTGCGCGCGACATAGCAACTGAATTCGGTGCTGCAGTCCGCGAATTCCGGAGATTCTCTACCGTCATACCTAATAGCCGCGCGCGCCGGTTTGCTCTTCCCGGTGTTGCGTGCGTGCGGCTGGCTGGAGCAGTTCCCCGTCTACCCTTTCGTAACGACGTCCGACTGATCTTCCCTCCCGTCCGTTTCCGCGTTCGACCCGGTGGACGAGAACGAGAGAACAGGCACGTCGAACGCCGGCGCGAGGCTTCGTCGCTGCGAGGTTTCGTCGGCGAGCACGAGATTAGATAAACCGATGACTCTGATAAAATCGAACGGAAATAATTTATTCTCCTCACATCCCGTCGCGGAGGAAAAACTCGTGAAACTGTCATCCCGTCTCTAACAATAAGTTAGCAGGCTCACTTTCGGCCGTTAGAACGCGCGGATCGCCCGGACATGTATATCGCGATGCATACGAGGCGGAGAATGAGAGTGATCCTCCTCGCGCGCGCGTTCCAGCGTGAGGACGCGGAAGAACGCGAGCGAGTAACGGAGGTTCGACGGAGAACGAGCGAGGACGGGCGGGGAAGTGACAGAGACGGAGGCATGGTGGGAGCCTCCTCGGATAGCTGATCTCCTGGCACATCGGCGCAGCGCCGCAGCGCCACGCGTCACGGCGAGCACCATCGCAACGCGCGGCGCCCTTACGCCGGCCACCGCGACGCGGCTACGCCGTGGCGCTTTGACTCCTTTCCTGCGACCCATCGTCGCGATGCTGCGACGGCGCTGACGCCCTCCTCGAATCGTCTCGGGCGTCCAGCTACGTCCGGCATGCGAGTGACGACGGGGACGGGCAGCAGTGTGCCAAGACATTCGAGCACCTTAAGCCAACGAGCTGATCACAAAATCCTGTACTTACACGAGTAACAAAAGTCGCGGTGACTTGCGTCACTCAAAACTCAAAAAGCCTTAGACAATCTATAACTTATGTCAGAACTCAGGATAGAGTTCTATTTTATGTGCTGTGTGATATGAAGTCATTCGAAGAATCAATCATACGTATTTAAAAAAAATATTTATCAATCCAGATTAAAGCACAGAATTAAAAAAAGAATTCATTAGTATATTCGGTTGTAAATCATCAATTTTGAGTTCGTTTTCAGGTGCAAAAAGAATTCTTTTTCAGAATTTTTAGAAAAAGAATTCTTTTTGCAAATGAACTGAAGAATTGTTGACATATGACATGAGTGAATTCTTTTTGAACTCTCTGTGCTATCTGGGAAAATATACGGTATATAAAATTATAATAGAATTCTATCTTGAAAGTTGACGCGAATCGTCTCAAATGGATCTTAAAAATCAATTTTTAAGCTAGAAAAGAATTTGCGTTTGAGAAATATTGTTGGTTTAACGAGGTGCATTTAATAGGATTTGTTTTAATAGGATTTTATAATTTGGATCTTAGCGAAATAATTGAATGAAGATGTATTCTAAAAGTTGGTTGAGGACGTTTATATTTTCCTAGCTTAATATAAATTTAATTAAAAAATTCTTTTCTTTTATCAAGTTCTACTTTTGGTACATGAAGCCACGATTTAAAGGGCATTGATTCAATTGCGTTGCTGTATTTATCTAGCATTCGACGCCACCTCTTGGCCAGAGGATACACGAAGAAGCAATAATCATTCTACAGCAACAAACTGTATACTGACATGACAATCAGTAAGATGTGTTCATGGTAGAATTGGTAGATGGCAATACTTACTGATGAAGTTGAGTCTCTTTACCAACATGCGTTCTATAGTTTTGACTCGATCGCTAATCAGTTAAGTATTGCGCTAGTATCGTTAGCAACAATCATTTGAAATTCTATTTTCGTTGTTAGTATCGTCGATCAGACTTTTATTAACGTCGATAATTGAATGTGTAGTCTATTGCAAAACTCGGGTTCTTTCTCCAATTTCTATAGAAATCAAATTGAAACAGTCGTGTTGTTAATTTGCCAGATCACGATATCAATAAAATTTGTACACTGATATTATGATAATAATGTATATATATAATAAGATTTTAATAAAGTTTTCTCTGACGTAAATCCTTACGATCCGACGCACACTTCTTTAGCGTCGAGACACGACCGTGTCTCATGATATTATAGTCATTATTTTTAAAGGACATTGGATATGAATTTACTAAAAATTGTATATTTATTTATAAACTTGTCACATCGAGTGAACACTGAGTTTTTTTACTAGTAAAGCCACGTGTTTTTCTTTTCTCTTTTGATATTGCACGAACTTATTACTATCAATAGAAAATGAGTGTAAAAACGTACTCAATTATTCTACATCATTCAATCCTAAACTTGGCAAAACTAAAGAAGCGATCTTAAGTCGTTATTATTATGATAAAATCTAAAAAAAATTACCAAATTTACAATTACAAATTCCTAATGCTACTTTTTAAATGTAAAACATTAAATCATAGTAAAATATTAAATTTATTAAATTAAAATAAATTACATCGATTTTGAGAATTAAAAGCCTCATTTCAAGTCTTTAAACTAGAAGTTATTAGACATCACTATTAAAATATAACAATGTCTTGCGAGCTACTGCCAAGCTGAGGTACTCGTCGACCAGTTCTAAAATCGAACGTAATAAAAACGAATACTGTCCCGTCTGGAATATATCGTGTCGTCGATAATAAGTCGACATCTTCATCGCCGCGTTTGATTCGCAATCTCTTTTAGCAGAGTCTAAGCGTTCCCACTCAAAACGCTACGAAATCGTTTTGCTCTTGAGTGGAACCGATTCGACACCATCTTCTACGGTGGCTCCGTTCGTCTTTGTGTGGCTCCCGGGCGGATTGTTCCAGCTCTGTAACTCGCCGGTGCCAAAAGTGACAAACGTTACTGCGCCGCTGAAGTAGACGGCCGCTAGGATCCAAAAGATGATGGTCCACTGCGAATAGGTCTGATTTTGGTACGTGATGTTACCGACCATGAAGGTGCTGAGGAAACCGCCTATCGAGCTGAAGGTGTTGGCGATGCCGAATATGGTCCCGGAGAAATTAGGCGCGATGTCGAGACCGTTCCCGAGGTAGCCGGCCGTTATGCCGCCGTTTATTGTCAGAGCGACAGTAAATACGATGACGGACGCCGCGCGATTGCAACCGTAGTACGCTTGGATCACCATAAGGATGCCGGGAGTTAGCACAGCTAGAAATCAGAGTTTTTTTCATTAGCCGAAAATAAGATTCTAATCCAATTGTAACAATCAATACATTGCCATGATAGTCACTGACGATTGGTGCTATCAAAATTTTTTCAAACGCTTGAAAAAATAAATGCCATCTATAATATAAAATTTTGAATAACTACGTAAAATAAAAAGTGCGCTCTTCAATTACCATGAAGAGATATATAGTTTTGTTTAGTCATTATATATTTGTGATAATAAAAATTCTATGGAGTACACGGTATAAGAGAGTTACATGTACGTATAAAACTTATTGGGCAAACAATGTTAATTTATATATTTAAAAAGATTCTATATACTATTTGATTATAAGTTAAAAAAAACTGATCTTATCGCTGAAGAAAAAAATTCTGAAAACATTCGCTCACATTTTCACAAACATTTTACTCACCGAACGTCGTAAAAATTTTACGTATTGCCGTCACGGATAACTTGTTGTTGCGGAGTAGATAATCGGCCAAGATGGACATTGATAAGGCAAATATATATTTGCCTAAATAGGGTAACGAGGACAACAGGCCGTTCTATAAATATCATTTTTATTAGCATATTCCATTAGTAGTCTTTATTTCATTAGTAAATATCATTTCCAATGAATAATATATCAATAAAACAATAATGACATGAAAATGGTTTTGTCCATTAATACAATTGACGATATATACCTCTTTAATGTTGAAGTGTAAAATATATTTCATGTAAGTCGGAAGCTGATTGACAATAGTGTGGTAACCGAAGACGCTGCACGCGTGCGTTATTATGATAGCCCAAACGGGTCCCGAAGTGATAAGTGCGCGCCATGGTATCGGCAAATGCTACAGTTAAAGTATTGCATTAGTAAGTTAGACATTAATTAATTAAGATCTCGCACAAAATAAGAAGTGAAACAAGATTTTTCAACCGAGACCAGTAAATAAATTTGTCTCAATTTATATTTTGCTTCAGAGGATTACATAAGATTAAAATAAATTAATAACGAAGAAAAAAAACTGAAATAGAATAAAATATCTAAGACTAAATGAACGGTTTTTTTTTACTGCTACGCTACAACCTTAGCGGTGGTGGTCGTTCCAATCGCGCTCTCGATAAAGTGCCGCTCCTCCGCACTGATGCGCGGATGCTCCGATGGTGAGTCGAACACCAGCAAGAACCACGTCACGCTCCAGATAATCCCGATCACGCCGGTCACGTAGAACACCGACTCCCAGCCGAGCGAGGCGATGAGGAACCCGCACATCAGCATAGTTATCGCGGCGCCGAGCGACGAGGCTGCAAAGTAACGATGCAAAGTTTACGGCGCGGCGATTGACGCAATCGCGCGCGTCCCCGTCGCGGCCATAAAACGGTCTGTGTCTATCTCGCGTATATACGTATTTCGCAGTTTCTTTAAGGTCTCTAGGAACGAGAGCGGGAAACGATTATGGCATCGATTGGCCTGGATTTCGCGATCGCGTGGCGAATTAGTTCATGATCATTTACCCATCATGTGAGAGACGAACTTGCTACGCTCCGTCGGTGGAATCCATCGAGCAGTCATTGGCTGGATGGCAGGCCAGGTGGCACCCTGGATTTGCGAGACGAATCAATTTTGAGAGATTGTCAATAATGATTTGCGTAATTGTTTGCAGTCACATGAAACTCGATTGATGATTAATTGCGTAATTGGATTACGTGCAAAGAAAGATAAATAGAGAGAGAGAGAGAGAGAGAAAGAGAGATGCTCGATAGATTCAGATTTTCGTTTATTAGATCGTTTCTCACGGAGGCGGATGCGTGCGTTTATTAGATTAGCTCCTAGATGAAATATAATGACGTACCAGCATAAATCCTAATACAACTCTCAGCGCGACGACCGCAGTGTAACCGAGGGTAGCTGCCAACGGTGTCAACAGCGTGACGAAGCTCGACGCTAGCATGCTGTAGCCGAAAACTCGTTTGGTACCAATTATTTCCGCAAGTCTGCCGCCGGGAAACTCCGTGCATATGTAACCCCAGAAGAAACTGCCGAGAATCATGTTCACCTCGTATTCGTTCCACGGATACTTGGTCTGGACTCGTTCCTCCTGAGATTGAAAATCGAGGAATTCGTAAAAGTTGGTCTCGGAAAAAATCGAGCGAAAAAAAATATACTCCGTAATTATACTTAAGAGAAAAATTAAAATCGCTTAAGGACAATTCTCGCCTCGATTAATGAAAACACAAACTCTAGCAAAATAAAAAATATTCCGAATCTCTGGCAAAACAATTTCTGTTGCGATTAATCGCGGTCGCGGTTCAATTTCGTATTTTGTATTTAAATAAAATCTCTTCGCGCGATGTGCCCGCCATCGCCGATTGGCGATTAATGAGGTCATTCACCGCATGCAAGTTCGGCTTTACGTGAGTTTTAACGAACCCGATGCCAGTGTGGGAACATTGCGAGCGTGCTGCCGTTGTTCATCTCGTTGACTCTATTAACGTTGACGTCGATCGCCGGGGTCCTGGTGTCGCCGATCGGGGTGAAGTCGTTCATCATCGTCGCCTGGACACCGCACTCATCCACCACCGATCCGTTGGAATGCGAATGTTGACCGCTACTGTTGCTCGGTATCACCATTGAAACGATCGCGATCGTTAGATTTATACGCAGCATGTAGTTTAACATGAAGCCGAGAATCACCATGATATTCAGTACTTGCCTGCATGACAAGCGATCTGGAAAAACATTTGCGGTCATTCGTTTTACGGTCGTGTGGTTCGAAATCGGCCGCAAACATTCAGCCAATGCATTAAACTGATGCATATTAATGACTGCTTGTTAACGCTTTTATTTCTTTCTTTCTTATTATAAATTGTAACATAAGATATTTATATTTTTATAACACATGAAATAAAATATATAAATATATCAGTTAAATTTAAAGATGCAAAAGAAAGAGTAAAATATCTAACAAAATCGATTATTTTGAATTATACTATTCATTAAAATTATTGGTTCTAAAAATTAATATAGTTTTTTTAATATACTTTCTAAATAAATATCTTGTTAAAAATATTTCAAGTTTTAATTTTCTATAAAAATGTACAAATATTTTAGAAATCATGATGAACATGTTTGTTGAAATCTAAGAAAAAAAAATCTATGTCCTTTTCGACTTCCGTCTCATATGCACGAATGACGTTAGCCAGTTTTATTTACATTGACATTGTTTTGTCTGTGATTCCAGGATTTCTTTTATACAAACTATCGACAACAGTGTGTATATGTCGAAAACAGGACGTACTTATGTACGTACTTATATGCGACTGGCGAGCGTCTATGTCACATGCTCCAAGTGCTGTAAACAATTTTTACGTAACACTAGCATGCAACACACGCGACTACGTATGTATAGTTTCGGTCCATTATCGATCTCGATGCTATTGTACACAGCCGCGACTCATCTCGAGGTCATCGTTGGGGATCCCGGAGATTCCCCAACGCGCGAGATCACGCTTTCTCTCAGTCGTGTCTCTCTCGGTCGCGTTTATCGCAAACGCCGAATTATCGTATAGCTATACTATTGAAATGTTTTCCGCTTGCAGCGCGAATCAGGCGCGGAATGGATTAATAATTAAAAGCGCGTCGCAATTGTGCCAATTCACGGCTCGGTCGATCGCGTCCGTTTCACTTTAATGAATCGTATATCATATAGGTGATATCGGACTCTCCGGTCATGATCGTCGCTCGACGCGGTTTCCGCACATTCATTGGCAGACCGCCGAAATTATTTCAAGAATGGGCGCGAGCGGTCCAATTATTTTCCCTACCCGTGCCTCGCGGTGCACGCGCACGTCTCGCGGTTTCGCAAATCCGGAGACACGTGCGTCCAAGCACGATAGCTTTCGCGAAACGTTACATACGTCAATGAGTACCGAACGAAAGTTGTAAGAAAGAAGCTTGCGGAGCGAAGAAGCCGGGCATAGCCGGCACTTAATCGCGGAGCGCAAACAGGCGCACCTCGTCCCCGATATTAATAGTCAGCATTAGGTCGCCTTGCATCGCGTCCGCTTTGCATGCACTACGCGATCGTATCCGTAAAGCCGACTCGTTACTTTGCTTATCGCGAATTTGCGTCCGAGGTTATCGCAGAAGCATTGGATGCTACCGTATACACGCAATGAATCATATGCTTTGCAAGTATCAAATTCCAGCCCACATATATAGAATCTAATGACAAATCCCCTTGGCCTATTTGACACCGATCTTGGCCCGATCTTTCTCTCGATGTGGAAACACGAATTGAAACGAAAAGTAATGTGTACGTAATTTTTGAATAATTATCGAAAATAAATTATTTAGAAATAAAGCTCATTTGCTGTGATTTAAATAAATAGCCAATACGATCGTAATCTCTGCGTGCAAGTTGATCGCATGTCATGGACTTTACTTCGGTAGAATTTTATTTTGATTTATCTGCAATAACAAATTGCTACAAATAACCGATTGCTAAAAATTTCCTTCGATGGGGTAAGCCGGCGATTCTTACGTCAATTCACTCCGCCTAATCGTTCTTGTCTTTGACGCATTTAGTTGTTACAACAGAGAAGCGCGTGGCGAGCGACAAATAAGTTGTGCCCCGTTGCATAATCGCAACGTATGTAACGTGTGACGAAAGTGAATGGTCATCAATACGCGGACGATTAGGATTTCCTGGACTGAAAAGGTACACAGACACGGCATTGCAACAAAGAACCGACACGGATAATTTGCGAGTTAAACGTTCGTCGACGCGAACCTATGTCAGCGTCGCCGATGCAAAGACGTGCTCCTAACCACCGTGTCTGACGTAACCAAAACCGTGAGTAAGGTCGAATGAAATCGCCGTCAGGTGCATTCTTATCGCGAGGAAGTAATACTGTTACTCAGAAGATTTGAGCGATTTCATGTGTTTTGTGTTAAACTCCATTCCGTATTTTTTTCCGACGTCCATATATTTACATACAGATTACTCAGCAAGTTAATAGTCAAGTAAATATTAATTATCTTTATTATTATTGCTTAGCTCCTCGACTGATAAAAGATATGAAAAAGAGATGCAACGGGCATGAAATATATTTTATACAGTAATAAATGAAGTATTTCTTATATCTATATTTAACAGCAATATAATTTTCCTTCATGTCGTTTTAATTTTAATTTACAGTTTTAATTTTAATTTTAATTTTAAAGTAAAGACTTACTTGTAATTTTATTTAGTCATATAAAAAAACCTTCGACCATATTGACTTTAATTGACTAATTGATTTTATTTTTCCGACCCTGCTTCTTTTTAAATGAGGATATTTAATTTGCGTCCATGATTATACTGTCTTTCTTTGCGTCGCACCAGAAACGCCAATAATGGTGAACGACGTAACAAAAATAACGAAATCAATTAGAGAACACGATCTGTTTTTCCTTATTTTCAGTTTAAACGATCTGTGTGCTTAAACGACATGTTTACTGACGTACTCATTCTACACTTAGGTTACAAAGATATTTTCTTCATGTTTCGCTCTAAATTGGCAAATTGACATTTGTAGCATTACGCTGTTCGACGTTTTACCGTCGTACTTTGCAGCGTATCAGTATACGCTATCCGCGCATATGGGATTGCCTTGGAGAGGACGAGATCCCTGTGGATGCAATTTGGGCGATTGGAGAGGAGTGCCTATTTAAAAGTCCAATTTGACCGATATAATAATGACGTTCGTGAATCGGGAGCTCGCCCGCCACGCGTATCGTGCTATCCACTTAACCGCTATTGCGACTATTACGCTCCCCGATCATGTAGCAACGGGTCTTGGTACTTTAAATGCGGGGAATATACATATATTGCGTTTCTAGTATTTGAAAGTTATCGACTTTGAACGCGTCCTCTGATAATAGCGGACGTATACCAATAATGCGTAATATGCAATTTAGTTCGAGTCTCGGGTGTCGGATTCGAAAAATTTCAGTCAAGCCGCCAAACAGCGAGAGATTGATATACGTGGAAGATAAATAAATTCATCGAAGAGAGATGATTATTTGACACTGATTACAATTTAACATAGTTTATTCAATCCGCAGCCTATTAATCTTAATATCTATATTGATCTAATTCTAATGAATTCTATGTTGTGTATGTTGTGTACATTATTAAATTGATCAACGCGACGCCGGATATTAATATAACGAGAAATGATCATTTATCTTTGAACTGAAATCAAGATACAGGTAAAAGTTTCCAAAACGTCAATTGTTTTAACTAATCAATAGAATAAATGATTCTATATATTTAATATTATTTTTTTTTAATGACATTTTCTCTTTTGCTACAATAAGCAGTCTTAACTTAGTTCTGTCACAAATGTATGTAGAACATGTTAATGTCAATTACATATCGCTACGTTAGCGTTACAAGTCAGTTTGACCGGTGACTCTAGTCGCTAATCACGATTTTTACGGTCGCCTTTATACTTGATTATCAAGCCGGTTTCACTTGAGCGCAGGGTTGGATTGTCGATGACCTCGATAACTTGAATAACTTGATACCAGTTTTTATAGCAGGAAAACTTGGCGGGTACGATACGATATAATCAGTGCAGATTGACTTTTGTATTTTTCAGACAAAAAGAGATAGTGGATTTTCTTTTACGTTTTATAACTACGATATCAAATCTGATTTTTCAATTTGATAGAAATATTAAAATTTAATAAAAAAAATTGAATATTAATAAGTCGCATAAGCAGTGAGATGTACGAAAAAAAACAGACCAACGCGATTGTTTGAACGTTAAACATTCTCGCCTTTTTCTTCGCATTGCCGTTCTATAAAAAATTAACACAAGGTAACACATGAAATATCATACGATTCTTTTCTTACATGATAAAATAATTGATAAAATTGTAATTCATACATATTCTAATTCTATGCATCACACGAACGTGTGGAAAATTATTATCAGTAGACTTTTGTAACATGATCTTTGTACTATCTCACGATCTTGCGGAGATGCATTCTCACATTGAGATGCATGACATTTTGTACGCCACATCGTTTGTCGCGGATCAGATGCTATCGCGACCTTCACCCAGAACTCTATACACGTTTTCCCTAGTGAGCTATTCATAGCAGTTTCGGGCCTTCGCTCGAAATAATATTACCTGTATGCTTTTCTTAAAGTCGAGTTTGATGACTTGCAGCTTTAATAGTCGGAAGCACCGATTCAGGTCAAGACGCGAGTTTAAACGATGCAGACGGCATTATTATCTATTCATCGCTGTAGGCATTCGCGTATTCTAATTGGTCGAAGATTAGAGGCTGGTGCATCGACGCGTGGACTATAAGCGTTGAACTATCAATACGCCTTCTGTCGAACGTCATATGCGAATGTCGTCTGTGCAATACGTGTTAACCCTAGGAATGTGGAGGTGAGGGTTCGGGGCAAACGGCAATTGCGAGTTTTCAATCGCGATAGACTACGCTTATATTTCATGTAAACTTCATTCAGAGAGAGATCATAGATTATGCGACAATCATTTCCTCTATACATATGCATTAAATACATCGAGCCACTAATATCGCTTTAATATCTTTTCTCTTATACTCTACATCCTATCTTACGTTATTTTATATCTGAAATATGCTACATGAAATTAATATTACTCATTTACTTATTTATTTTTATATTATTTTTGTTAAGATTTTATTGATTTTTAGGTAATTTATTTAATTTAATCAATTAATTCAATTTATTTAATTAAAAATTTTACGTTTCTATAATAATTAATAATAAGATATAAAAAAAGTGATGAGTACAGTAACATATATATATGTTTATAGTAAAAGATATTTTATCATAACTTAATAAAATTTATTGTTAAAAATGGTACTTTTACGCACACAAAATTATATATATATATATATATATATATATATATATATATAATACAGGAAGCTAACGTTTTTATCACTTTAATTCACTGTTGGCTTATCGAATTACGCGCCGGCTTCTTGACGAATCATCATCCCTTCCCGTAATAAAGAATACATTAACGTCTAAGCGGAAGCCGCGTTCGTTGCCGTCCGTCACGAGACATGCGTACAACTCAAGCTTATCCACACATGAATCCGTTCGTTTCCTTTCAAGAAAATTATTCCTCTACAGTAGATTTTTTTCAAGGACAAAAAGTTATTATGAAAGAGACGTAATATGATATTAAAAATTGAATTTAAATTGAAATGATTTTCTAGTTTGTGTCTAGAAAACGAGACGGTAAATCCGATCTATCATCGAGTATTGTAATTTTAATCGATATTGGATTATATTAGCTAATCATTTTAAAATTATTAAATTCAATTTTATTCGTTTGAAATCAGGAAACTAAACGCACGCAAACAATATACGAGATGTGTAAAACAAACACAATCGTCTAAATCAATTATGACTTCACGTTAGATCATCGTGCTAATCGTGGAAAATCTAATGAAACCAATTATAGAACTTCTTTTGTTTTTTCTGCGAATTCAAACAGTCGATAAATACGATAATGACATATCATGTGTTTAGAATAATACATTATTTAAAATCGCTTGTTTAGATTGTTCAGAATACATGCGAATAAAAGCAGCTTAGTAAATAATTTCCGTCATACAGTTTAAGTAATTTTTCTTGTAATATTTCCTTGTAAAACATATAACTTGCTCAAAGCTCTTTTTAAAATTTTAATAACGGGAACTGTCATTCCAGCCTACTGAGTTATTAGAATAAGATAAACATCACAAAATTACAGCTCTAACGTGTTAATTGTTAAGACTTGCGTTTTCTTTTGTCGTCGTATTAATTATTACGTTTATTCTATAAAAATATTTTAATGAAATGATCGTGTCGATATTTATGATATTTATGATATTTGCGATAATGCAATGTTTAAGCTTCACTGTATTCTTTACATTTACTTTGTATAACAGCCATGCTAAAACTTTCACATTTTTCATCTGATAATCCATCTGATTTTTTTTATCTCATTAATTTTGTTAAAATTATTTGTGATCTTAGAGAATCTAAAGCGATATTAAATTATTTATTTATCCTTCTAACCCGTTGCCATGTCAACTATCGCAACTTACCTCGCACGCTACGATTGGATGCCATTTCTCTGGTGGATCTCTGGTGACGATGATTGCAAACGCTCCTCACCGGTTTTCCGGTCTTACTGTCTCCTAATTTCAGTGCACTTCTTTGAAAATCAATTTAATTTAACTCTTTTTTTATTACTCTTGCACGAGTAGATATATATTTCTTCCAATTGAATGCAATTCTTCACGTATAAACCATCATGTCACTAGAACGATATTTGACACGAGAAAGAGCCTTCAACCCCCTTTAAAGAATCTTGGAAAAGTCTTGCTTTTCGTACGAACGCCCTCGCCAGCGTTGAACGAACTGGCTTGTTCACTCGTCGCGCTTTAACTGTGCTCTGCTCTAAACGCTGCCAAAAATCTCAGCTGCAAATCGCGGCGCTGGCTGCTCGGAAGACGAAAAGCGAGGACGGCGAAGAGGAGGCCCGTCAATAGCGTCAGCGTTGCAACACCGACGTCTTCCGCGGGCTGCGTCGTTCTCCCGCTTCGCGTTTCGCTTCGTTCCGTCGTAACGTTCCTCGGTGTCGTAACGAAGGCTGCGTGCGATGAAGCGACGAGGTGGTAGAGGCAGAGGGAAAGAGAGAAAGAAAGAGGGGCACGACCACGCACGTCACGAGCGTCCGCGTTGTGTACAATGACGTGCTTTGTTCGTCGCGCCGAAGAGAAGAAAAATGTGCCCTATCGAATGGGGAGTTTTCCCTACCCTCGTACTACTCAGGACATCCGCCCGGAGGGAGGCGAAACGTGAGGGTTCATATGTTTGGAACGAAACAAAACGTTTTCCTCGGCTTTAGAAAGAGATATATACATAGATTTCGGATTGGAAAATTAACTTTTTGATACACAATGCATTTTAATCCCTGCGGCTGATTTTTTTTGTATAATATTCTTACCGCGCACGTTTTCAAAATTTTTTCTTCTTTCTAATTTTGTAGTTACGTATTTATCGTGCGCGCGCGAAGTTATTTCTTCTTGCTACTTCAGATTTCGCGAAACTTCATTTAATTCAAATAATAATGGTGAGAAAATAATCAGGTGGTATACAATTTCAAGATGTTATTAATTACACAAATATTATATATAGAAATATCAATTGTTATATATACATATAATTTTTTTCCTTAAGGTAATACATCGTGGATTCGCATTGAGTGATATCGCAGTTAAGGGGAGTTAGTATAATTCCACGCACAAAATATCTCGTATTCGTTCTCTTGAAGAGATAAATCTTCACGAAGTGGCGGAAGATAACTGTTGTCCGGGCGATACGTCGTAACGCGCCCAGGCATTATCACGACGTTGTAGTGATTAATCAACGTCAGTATTAATTCGCTGATCTGTCGCTTCAGCGTTCTAATGACTGTAATTGGTAGTTACCAGGCATAATTCACCACACTGCTGATGTTCTCTCCAACACGTTATTAATTAGGTCTTAGAATCGTCTACTGTCTCTTTGGACACTTTGCGCGATTAAATAAAATGTCCGTCGGAGTAATCGAATGAAAGGAATAAACGAAGAGAACGGCGCGTTTCCGTTAAGTTCGCAGCCCGACCGGTGAGAATAAAAACTGAAGTGAAGAACAAAATTTTTTTTCTGTTTCTTCAACTTCGTAAGTTAAAAAGTTCAACTTCATAGTTAGAAATGATCGACAAACGACAATATAGGCTATCTCCCAACTTTACAATGCAAACGAATCATAGGACTTATTCATATGTACATATATCGTACTATATAATCCATGATAATAATTAACTTTTTTTTCAATGTAGTTTTTGTTTTTGTTCGATGCACTTTTACGAAACAATTATATTTCTGGCGTACAATATTTCAGTTTGTAAAGCTCTCAAAAGTTTCTCCTTGTCCCTCCTTTTTTTTTAAGAAAAAACGAACGGATTATTTTTGAGTTCTCATTTCTCTGAAGTTCTTGAAATATCTATTAAATTCCACTCCAGGAAGATTTCCGTAAAATTAAGAACAAGATATATGTATGTTTGATATTATTTGTGTTACAAAGGAGGTTTGCGAGGACATTCTACGATGAAACGTACACAAAAGTGCTTCTTTTCGATTTCTTTTAAGAGTATCAGTGGCGTGCCAGTTTTAGAAAATATCGAAGACACTTCGTGTTGTGTAATTCCGCGAATCATGTTACGTCCGTTTATTCTCTTAATTAGCAAAAATATTTCTCTCTCGCATTCATTCTTTCGCATTGCGCAAGTTCCGTTAAGTTCAAAAAGATTTCATGGTACGTAAACGCGTTAAACGACTAAACGCGATACTTATATCACGCGCAGTCTCTTTCGATAAACGTAATAAAGCGTTCGCAATAGTTAATCGAGGATATTAAGCTTGCTGTTGGTCTTCCTTAATTGCGCTCGCCAGGGTATAATCTGACCGTCGTCAGAATCGTCCTTGGCAGGATCGTCCCGCTTCTCGTCGATCTCAGGTTTGTCTTCCTTCTTGATGACGCACGACGCCGCTGCTGCCGCCGCCGCCGCCGGCGAGGCGTCCATCTTCGGGTTTGCCGACGTTACCTCGAATTTCGACGTCGATGCGGTCGCCGACGCGGATACCTGCGTCTGATTCAGTCTGTAATCAAGCGATAATTGTCGAACACTTGAATAACGCGCGTGAAAAATTTTTACATTAATATTTTGTTAAATATTACAATATTAAAGGTTACAAATATTAAAATCATATTGTAATGACTGACGTAATAAAACGAAATAATAAAAAGAAATGCGTAAGAAAATATCGTGAAATATATAAAAACAGAAAAATAAGATTCTTCTTTTTTTGTCTTCAATATTTTTCTCTCTTTTATTTGAAAACTTGAAAAATTCAAAACATTCTAAATAACGTCTTTCTACTTGGAAACACCAAGACATGTCAGTTAGATTTTATCAGGCCGATCTGTTAATACACGTATAAAATATTATGCATAACATTATGCGTATTGCGTAATTTTGCATGTAACGCAAAACGGAGGAACTTGAGGCCAATTGCAATACGCGAGGGGCAATTGTAATATTCGCAATAATTGGAGCACTCAGCTTCCTCCCCCTTCCCTTCTGTTTGTGTGCGTTAAAAATACGCGGAGTTAAATCTCGTAAAATAGCGCGAGATGAATCTCTTCTGAAAAATGTCACGGTTCACGTACGATTTTGTGACAAGCAGTTTCTCGCTGCGGTGCAAAATCGTTCGAATTAATTCTGGCTTTCTCCAGTCGCCGATCAGAGAAGTAATATTCAATTGCGTAGATGATTGATTGATACAGATCCATTAATCACCGTACCTCTTTTCCTCGGTGTCCTTCTTGGCGAGAAGCTGTCGCTTCCACGGCGGAATCGCCTTCTGCCGCCTCTCCTCGTTCTCTCGCGCTATTTGCTCCTCGAGCTCTTTCTTCGCTCGTTCAGCGGCTTTTCGGGCCAGCATCTGTCGCTTCCAGATTGGTATTACGTTTCCCGAGCTGTCCTTCTCGGGGATCTATGGAAAGAAACCACGAATCAGAATTTTAAAACTGAACTGCATGAAAAGTATTAAAAAAAGGAGGACAAATTTTTATTAGAAAGATTAGACATTTTTATGATTTTCTTTACACGATTGTACATATACTTTTTTAAAGAAGAATAAAAAATAAAATGCTCCTACTTGATCAACGAAGTTCGTAACGTTGAAAGCTTTGCTAATTTCCGACATGAGGTTCTGCTCCTGAGTCTTCTCGACCTGCGCCCTCTCCACCT
The DNA here is from genome assembly GCF_000956235.1 of Wasmannia auropunctata. Classification (NCBI taxonomy): domain Eukaryota; kingdom Metazoa; phylum Arthropoda; class Insecta; order Hymenoptera; family Formicidae; genus Wasmannia; species Wasmannia auropunctata. The sequence goes on along the minus strand of NW_012029405.1, from coordinate 115,020 downwards.
TTAGCTTTTTGATACCAGGTATATCCTTCGTGCGCTTCAATTCGGCGATCAGGTCCGTCTTTTGCACGAAGAACGGCTCCGAGACTACGATCGATACAGTAATATTCTATTTTTGAGCTTTACAGCGAAATAGTACAGTCATATAAATTTCGTATATAGCGCGCGAAAAAAAAACGAGTAAAATGATTCCAAGATAAAATGATTTCCAAAAAAATATGATCGCTAATATAACAGCCATATCGTTACATTCGTTACAAATTGGAGTCCTCGGTTAAAGTTGAAGTCAGAATCCTTTGCGCTCGAGTTCGCGCAAAAGCGTTAAATTGTACGTGCATGTGTGTCGCGGGCTAGCTTACCGTTAGTCATGGACACGCTGCGAGGAGGCGGAGCGGAGAATGTCTTGGTGGCGTTCATCTTCGTGCCGGTCCGCCGTAGCTGGATACTCGTGAGGTCCTGGATGCTGATTGTGGCCAAGGGTTGCTGCGGCGAGCTCTTGGAGCTTTCGGTCTCGTTGCCGGCGCCGGCGGCACCCGGGGCCTGACCCCCTCCCCGCGCTCGCTGCTGCAAGGGTGACAGGGGCGGTGGCGGGGGGCCCGTAGGAGACCCCTTGGCCTCCTCGTTGCTCCGCCGCGCCCCCTCCTCCTCGTCCGCCTCCTCCTCTTCACCCTGCTCTGTATTCCGGCTCTGGATGTCCAAGTTGTCCACTGACCTGCGAGCGCGATTTTTCGCATTGTCACGCGAGCAGAAAATTTGATAATGGCACCGCTCGAAGATAAATTTGTTTATTTGAGCAAGATTTGTTTTATCTATCGGAGAATTAGTGCGTTTATTTCATTCGACGCGTTGGTTATGTAAAAATATTTTAAATCACATTAAATTTTATATAAAAACTTAAAGGTTTCAAGATATATTAATTTCTTAATTTGTTCGAGAACGATTTTTGTTAAATTTTAATTATTTCGATGGCAAATGCTTTCTTTAGTAAAAAAAAAATGGGAAATGCTTTGTCACAAGTAAAAAGTGCTTCCTCGAAAAACGTTTCTCGAAGAGGAACGTTAGTCATATTAAATTGATTTCTCACGTTTCTGCGTAATCGGAAAGTCAAATGCATACGTGAGTTTACATTTCTCTGCATAGCTGAAAGGCTTGAACTGGCGGCACCTGTTATATCAGCCGTAAAGCAAACTTCAGCGATAATCATTACGAAGGTGATTGTCGATATATTATTTCAATTGCGCGAAGATTGAATTGATAAATCATAACCATAGATGTTAACGATAAATGACAGTATTGGATGTTCACCAAACTACTTTATTTAAATTGTATGTAAAATGCTTTGAAATGTGCGCGCGAACGATTTAGTTACGTGTACGAAGTAATCGTACAAACACTATAAACGAGACACTTAAAGTAGACTTTAAAGCCGGTATTCATAGACGTTTCTTTATATATTTAAGATCGTTCTAATCTTGAGATGTCGTAAGCCAATCACAAAGCCGCGTTAGCGTCTTAAGGCATTACTTAAGACAGTCTTGAAATAAGAACTGACTATAAATACTGGTCTAAATCACCACTTTCTAAGTAGTCTAAATAGATAAAGCACACGAAGAAATTCTTGCCTTTTGTTATCTGCTCGTTTGGTTCACATATTCCAGATATCCTTGAAATGCACTAACAATAAGTGTATGTTTTAAATATTAAAATCGTTAAATTGAAATTGATTTAACTAAACAAACAACAAAGAGTATTCGTCACTTCTGAGATCAACTGACGGCATACTGTGAACGGTGAAAGATCACGAAACAGATAGAAGTAGACACCGTTGTACGTAACAGGAAAGATCACTGACCTCGCCTTCGAGAGGCTGTTTTTCGACGACACCTTGCAGATACTCTTCAAGTATTCGGACGGCTTGAGCAGGGTGTTGGAGTCCGCGTTGGCGAACTTTGGCGGTATGAACGGCAGTACCATGTGCCTGTTTACCAGGTGGGACGCCTGGCTCGCTTTAATTTCGTCCGCGTCCACCGGCGCACTGGCGGGAGCCGGCACTTCCGGCTGTTGCGGATGCTCGCCGGAGGATGATGCGTCGGACTTGTTGGCCGCTGTTCCGAGACCGATCAGCAGCAGCGTTAGAGAAAGAGAGAGAGAGACGTGGATAGACGGGGAGAATAGAGAAGGTGGAATAAACGTAAAGGAGGTAAGCAGAGGGAGGAGAGGGCCTCTCGTTACATCCTCTAGCATTGGATGACGGTCGTTACCGAGGGGCAAGTGAAATCTAGGTAAGTATATTATATGCCCGGTGAGCGCCATGGTCTAGTAAGTGAGGCCACCTCCGCTGCTGAGCATGATCCGCTAACAGTTTAATTAAAGGCCGAAGTATATACGCGTGCAGCCCAAATCGAGATCGCGACGTTACGGGGGGTCCCTCCCTCGTACCCTGCACCTTCGTTCGATCGCGAGCCGAGCCGGCCCAATTATACCCGTATAGCGCTGATTAACATCTGCGAATTCATTTTGCCCGATTTTAACTATAATTGCCGGTCGTCGTGTATAGTCGATTCAGCTAATTGCCCTCATGTTCATATCGAAGAGTCGGGGAGGCACGCGTACCGAAAATATAAGCGTGATTCGCACGAGCGTAACAGCGACCGCTTCGAGGCAATTATACCGCGACGGTAAAAATACGGTAACAACGAATTATGGATTGTATATAACGGAGTTATCGCATTTCCTGGTAAGACTATACAGGGACCACAACGAATTCAAAGTTGATCCTTCTGATCCGAATAAAATTCGACTAATTGTAGCGGAGATAATTAAAGTACGGAAGGCATTAAACGCCGAAGGTAGACAAACTCCGAATCTGGCCAGGTGTTCCGCGAGTGGCGTCATTAAGACAGATCGACTCGTTAAGTAAAATCTGTCGAGGAAGTAATTGAGGAGTACAACGGTCTCTTCGCATTGACCGGTAGTCGTAAAACATCGACCGGCCGTAAAACCGTTCATGCGCGACGCGATCTCTTTTCGCGATTGTTGCGAATAATACAAAATTACGGTTGTTATATGAATATTAATACAGTTATTATATGTATATTAAAAGGATGTCTTCTCATATCCGACGCGGAATAATTTAACAGATATAATTTCGATAAACGCGACTGGCGTTATACAGCGTTCGCCGGAAGTAGCGGATTAATGTTGATCCACAATAAGGATTTCAAGCCCTAAGCAGTAAGAAATAGACCAATCGTAGTCGAATATGAGAAAAATAATTGATTGTAATTGATTGTAATTGATCAATATCTTACGGTGTAAGGCTTAAAAGCCTTATTGTGGACCGACACTTATTCCTCGATTCAAGATCTGTCAAAGACGAAATTGCAAGCCAGAGAAGGGAACGCCCGATTCGAATTGAATGCATTTTCACGCAGTGAACTCGCACGGAAAATGTCAGACGAACGTGCGTGCACGTATTTCTGTTCAAAGTCGAGCTGCAACTTTCACACTTGCGGTAATTTCGCAAGGGAGCGAAAGGACGTCGAAGAGGAAATGGGCAATTTCTTACCGAAGGACTCGGTCTGGCCGCTTCCTCGCGCATCTTTTTTGTCGGCGTCTGCATTCGGCTTTGCGTTCACCAGGACGACTACCACATCGTCGTCCGGCGGTGGCGGCGGTGGCGGTGGCGGTGGTTTCGAGAGACTAGAGAATAAAAATCTTGGTTCCGATGTGATGCAATATGAATGTTAGAAAAATGTTGATAAATTAATATTGCGAAATTTTATTTGTTATTGTTAAGTAATATTGATTAAAAATTTCGTTGCTTGAGTGCGAATGTTAAATTTTGACGGACGTTTTTTCGTTGGCCATATGCTAGTAAAAGCAAATAATCTTTCTGACCAGAAAAGCTACAGAAAATTGGTGAAGGAAAATTTTATCACATTCCATATAAAGATAAGTGAAAGTATAGTGTTGTAGTAACCGATTGCAGCGTCTGATAAAAGTAAACAATAGTGATAAAAAATCTCGTCTACTCTATAATTAAGAATTAGAAAACGTTTGCCAATTTTATGAAGACAACTGAAGGTAAGAATCGTAGCGAACAATCATAGTAATATTGTAGATACGTGCACCTGATTGCAGAGAATGACAGTAAATGGAGACGAGCGAAAATATGTGGAAAGTTCGGCAGTATAGGCAATAAAGTGGATGGAGGAGCGTCTATCTTGTTTCGAAAGCAATTTTATCAATTAAGGATTCTTTTAGAGTTTATCTTAGTGTGTTTCTGGAATTAATGTTTTCACTCTTTCTGAAGTTAATGCGCTAATATCGTTCACTAATGCTCGTTCAGCAGTCGCAGCGAGTCGCATATACGATTCAAATCGTCATTATTCATTTTGTCCGGTGCATTAACGACTGGAGGCGATTGCCAGCAACGGCCATCCTCCGCCTTTACAACACGGCATATCCCATCCGCGCGATATCTCAAAGGAAAACGAACGACAAAGTCGGCGGCGAAAAGGAAAGAGGCGAGTCGAATCACGCGAAGTGTAGCGAGCACAGCTCCGCCGCTCGATCGACTTTCGATCGAGCTTTCTTTCCTCTTTTATTGGCGCGGCTTTAGCCTAAGTCTCGCGATCGGGCATCGAATCGCCCTACTTACCTAGGTCCGCCGTTGCCATTTGCACGGATCTCCTTTTCACTTTCCACCTGCGCGCTGGACGAGTCCTTCCTCTCTGCGAACCGAAACAGAATACGTGTACCGGTTAATCGCAGCTGTTCGCTTGGATTATCTGCAAGACGGCCGTAATGCCCTGTCGTTTTTTTTTTGCGAAAAATCGTCGACGTCGATTTGCATCGTATTAACCTGATGACTAATAAAGAGTTATTGCCAACTCCATTATTTATCAGATACGGACACACAGCCACAATCAGTATGCAGTAATAACAAAGGCAAACGAACTGACACAAAAGACCGTTCTTTGTTTTCTGTCTCACATAACTGTCTTTATAAATATTCTGATTATTTATTCTCTCTAGTTGAAACGAGAAAATAATCTTTTCTTCTTACGTGATGATTTATTTCACACATAAAAGTTGAAGAACTGTTTCACTGATTATATTTAAAGTCATTAATAATGACTCGTTATTACGGCTCATAATTTAATATAATACGCGATATATATTCTTTAATCACAGACACACTATGGCCATCCTGCAGATATTTTCCGGGCACTTTCGATGCATAAGTACCGTGCAGCGCTTCCGCGTTTGTCTTGGTCCCCGGCTTGCCGATCCGTTCGCTGCTGCTGTGCCGCGACAAGGACGGGGTGGACGTCGTCGAGGAGAGGCCGTGGACCTCGCTGCTCATGTTCGACGACTCGCTGGCGCTGCTAGATCGGCTGTATCGCCTGTCGGTTTTTCGAGAACGACTGAAACGTCAGAGAGACGGTCTTGTCGATGTTTCACGGATCCACGAATCGCCGGGAATTAACTTTAATCTACTCGTGATTAAGAACCTGGGTCGCTTATCGGTGAGATAAACAAGCGCAAAAATAGCGATACGCTGCTCTCCGAACGCGTTGTCCACAAACGATTTCTTAATGATTATAAAATCAATTTCGCTCGCCAAACGGTTACGAACCGTTGGCTACCAGATGTTGATACATCGATGTTGCTTACCTTCGTGATCGCTTTTTATATAGTATAGTGTCTGATACTTCGTTGTGCTGCGCTCATCAAAGTTCTTTTCTGACATGCGATTCGTGGTATCGCGGGAACGATTTCAATAATATTTACTCGCGTTAACGACATATACTCGCCAGATAAATTTTAATAACAACTATCGTAAAATAAAATGTCTAACAGTACATGATCCACACTTTTTCTGAAAAATTTCTTTTATACTATTATTTTTATATTACTCTACGCTTTGTAACCCATGCAATTTATACTGCTGAGCAATTAATATTGCTGTAAAGCAGTGAAAACTTTAGAGCAACGTTTCTTTTTTAAAACTTGAGAAAATCGATTTTTATTTTATAACTGAGAAAATTAAATTTAAATTAATTCTTCTAATTTTTTTAAGAGAATGAGTTAGGTATTTTTGGACCAAAACTTACTTTGATTTTTTTATCTCGCTTGCGGTGAATTTATTCGAATTATATGTTACCTGCTGTCGGAGGTATTGTCCACTGGCTTTTTACGCGATGCCGAGCTCACGCTGCTCGTTTCCTCCTGCCGTACGCAGATCTGCTCGTAAGCATGATCCGAGGACTCCCTCGCGATCTCAGAGCGCGCCGCATGTCCATTGCCGGGATGCGGCCGGCCGACGAATCCGCCATTGTTGATGTGCACGTCCACTTTCACTGAAAGTCAAAGCCCCGTTCGGAATATTACGCATCGCACACGAGAAAACTGCCTTCCACGCGAAAACATCACGCTCGAAAAGTTCTTCGGAAACTACTTTAGCAAAGCTCAAATTTGCGACTCGCAAAAGTTGCCTGTCGCAACTCGATCGCTTCGTAGGAACTCGTAATCTTCATAGCGATTAAAATCTAAATTTTTATGAAATGAAAAATTTATTCCTTTTTAATCTCTAATTCTCGCACTGTATCGGCGAGTTTTATCGCGTTTCGCTGCAACTCGCTCGATCCGTCGATCGCATTTTATTGCTCTTACTCATTAAGAGCCGCTGCACTGTAACGGCTTAACGGTATCCGCGGTAAATCGCGCGCGAGTCTTTAACCCGGTTTCGCGGAGCGCGCGCGCGTGTTGTTCGCGACGTGTGGCTTTTTTTCGCTCCTCTGACAATTACCCGAGTATCTCTCTTTCTTCGAGATCAGTCTCGCGGCGTTTTACCGCACACTATAGTCACGTGTCGCTCGTGAAACGGACGACCAAATTTACTGCTGGCAAAGTAAATCGAATGAGAAGGACAATTACGGTTTACGTTCTCACTTATATAGCGTGCTCCACAAGACGTCAACTTACGCGCGTTTCTTGTATTAACGTTTGTCGAGAATAAATACTATAATTTCTTAGAGATTTGATATGCCAATCGATACGTTATAATAACATTTGGAGCGGAAGCAATGAAGACAGATGGTTCCATCTGGTCGATCTGTGAAACTTTATAAATATTGTTGGGCAGAGCGAAAGAGAGACGGAAAGATCGGCGATACCGAACATTGGATAGGAATCCAGGTCGTCCTGGAGCCACAGCGGTTGTTGAGAACCGACGGCGTAAACAGGGTGTCCCAAAATTATTGTTTCGACTCTACAAATAATTTGACGGAATATTTTCTTAAAATTGAGTGTTACGAAATTTTTCTTAATATCTTTGAACTCTGGTATTTAATATTCTAAATAGCCAAGCTTTGAGTTAAGATCTTATTGAGGACGATCACAACGTTTCCTCTACGAATTAATAACGTAAGTTCGATGACTCTTGTCATAAATTCGAATTGTCATAAATCGCCATTCGGGTAAAAGCCCCTTCACTTTCGACGATTAGCGACGGGATATTTTCTGGACACCGTGTGTAGCGCGCGTTATAATACAGCGATGAAAAGTATCTGGGACGTGCTACTTACCAGTCAGAGTCTCGTCTTTCCTCTCCGGCGTATGGCGCTGCTCCGCCGCGACGCCGTTCCGCGGCTTCTCGGCGTCGCCGAACAGCCGCGTGATCCTGGTGTAGACCAGATCGTGCGGGCTGTGCAGGTAGAAGGACTCGGCCGTGTCCTTGGGCTTGGGCGGCTCGCCGATATACGCACTCATGGGGTTTATGTAGATACCGTCCCGCGGCCGGGAACCCGGCGGATGCAGGAAGAACGGCTCTTGGAACATGCCGCAGCCGCGCAACGAGCACTGCAACACGTTTTAGCGACATTTTTTTAAGTATTCGAAAATACATAAAAGAGAAAAAAAAGAGAATTGCATTTATTTAAAAAAAATTTTTAATTTACGAAAAGATATTTCTCTCCAATTAAAATTTTGTGATTCTATTTTATGATATTGATTTTACGAGTATATATATGTATATTTTCTAAAGAATAAAAAAATAATCAAAACAAAAATCTCTTAAATCTTATTCGTGTAAGAAGAATTAAGAGAAGTAAAAACTATTAATTAACGAATTCTTTAAGATGATATCTATAATGCCTTTCTGTTTTTAAAAAAGTTAGTTTAAGGCTTCTGTACATTTTTATACGCTTTCTCTCGACTTGATATTTAATAGCCAACTAGTTCAGAAAAGGGTGAATGCAGTCTTACTTTGTCGATGGAGCTCGCGACGCAGCTGCACGTGGTGGTGTCGCTCATGTGGCCTGAGTAGTCCGACCCGGCGCGATCCCTGGCCATCTTCGGGGTGACATTAGGAGGAGGAGGCTTGCCGGTCTCCTGCTGCACGTCAGGACAAACGAAGAATGATTAGAACCGTTCGCCGCTGATTGGCATATATCCGTCGATCTATTAGATTGAAATGATCCTGATCCTAGTTGTGGAACCTGTCGCGGAAGCGATCGCCTCTTCCTTATTGAGCGAGTAATAGAAGTTTCTGAACCGCCTTTCTCTCTCTTTCTCTCTCTCTTTTTCTTCCTCACTTCTCTTTCGCTCTCCCTGTTCTCTCTAGTTCGCCTCTTCGATGTACCGCAATCGATTGCATTTGTCGAACGCGGACTTGCGATAATCCCCGTTGCTTAATAGCGATTACCCACAGTTGCGCAAAAGTCTGAGATTGACCTCGTTCGCGTTCACCGGAAAAGTTCATTCCGTAGGAGGAGGAGAAAAACGCCGATGATTCGGCGAACGTTGCAGGAACGCTACTATTGTCGCGGGAGGTTGCAGTTATATAGACATGTAACCTTGCATATGCAAGCGGTTCGTAATAAGACATAGGAAAGTGGAAGCACGCAGGTGGCGATTAACACTTCTATATAATCTTTGCGAAGGTCAGAAGAAGGAATTTACAATATTTTTCTCTTTCTCAAACAAGTATGAAATTGATAATACAATTTAGGATCTAAAGAACAAATATGAGAAAAGTGACATAAAATATGAAATGTTTTATCTTTGCTTATTTCGAGAAATAATTAAATCTTTTTTTATATATATATTAGCAATCGTGGCGATCGTGGCGCGACAAGCTGCGCTTTGGCTTTCTGTGCCAAAGACTCCGGTTCGAATCCACCCAGAATCATACAACTCTAACTATAAATCGGTTTTAATCGATTTAAAAGCGATCGCCACCTCTCGAAAGGCAAAAGCAAATGAGAGTAACTGATGACCAGAAAAGTCTCTTATAAAAAAGTAAAAAAAAACATGGTCCATAACATGGACGGTATTGTGAAAGAAAAAATAACATTTATCTTATTGTATTCATGGCGGTGTACCATCCATTAAAAAATAAATGACATTTTTCCTTTACTGACATTTCTAGATTAAGGACCATGTTTTTTTTTACTTTTTTATATGTAATATATAAGCTTATTAATTTATAATAAGCTTATAAAAAAGCATCATATCTATACTATCAATTCCTGATTTCACCGATTACTTCAAATTTATATGAACAAATTAAGAATAAAAAAAGGAACTGATTAAATTAAAAATTAAAAATAAGTAAAGGAGTAAACGAATCGGACTTATCATATGTGCTCTTATAAAATTCAAAATAATCTTATAATAATTAGCTTGTTTGATTGCTTCTTTATTTATTTTTGATTTTTAATTGTTTGAAAATTTGAATTTTTAATTTTAATAATTGAATAGTGAATAATTATAATTTAAATGAAATAGTACGGAAAAATTGTGAAAGGAAAGCGTAATTAATCGGCGGTTACGCGCGCAATATCGATAAAATATATTGTTCCGCATTAATCCGTTTTAACGTAGCTAAAAAATAAGTCGATTATAACAATTTGCGCGATACGATAGCAGACGTCGATACCTTCTTATCGGTCGTTCGATCGATTGAGGAAAAGCAAATTGGATCTGTATGTATCTGAAACATGGCGCGTTGGTTTTTGCGGGACCCCGAGCGGGACGACTTTTAACTCGAACGTCGCCAATCAAGAAACCGGATTTACGTTTTATATTAAATTATTTTACGTTTTGTTAGACTGGTAACCCGCTGACACGCTGATTAGATTATACCGTAAGCTACCGGACTCGTAACTCCCTTTCCGCATAATTCTACGTACGCGTGGAAATTGCGCGCCGCCGCGCTTCCCAGTCGCTCTCGTTTCATCGAGGTGAAACTGCGTACGTGTCGATACAGCGCGAGATTCAACACTCGAGTGTCCAATTAAGTCAACGAAATGTACCCAACGAAAAAAAAAAAATTCTAGAACACGTCTTGGAATATGTTTTCGTGCAGAACGAATAAAGCTGATTTAATCGCCGTCAAATTGAAAAATGTAAAATCAGCGTCGCGAATGGAGATAACTTCATTAAATGCGAATCTTTATTTAATCACTTAACGCTATCATTGTTAACTCAATTATCATTAAATAATTAACATTAATACAGTTAATAATACAGTTAAAGATGTACATATTTATAATATATAATTTAAAATAAATAAATAAAAATGAAATTTATTATACCGAAATATTTCGTTTCGAAAGAGAGATATTAAACAGAGAAAAATTAGATAAATGATCAAACAGATTAGTTCGTGCTCTAGCGAGTGTCTTAACGTTGCGGAAATACACTTGTACGTCGTATCGTACGTTGTTATGCAAATTCGTATACGCGATGTGCTTGGCCTGTGGCGTAATTGGGTCGCGTGTTGAAAGAAGGAAGCGAAAGAAGAGACCGCGCGATCGCGTAAGAGGAGATATAAGTCTCTGTGGAGCGATAAAAGTGACAAATCTCGCGTCGCTCGGCCACGCGTGAAAGTGGTATTTAGCTGATGGCCACACGTACTCTAATTTCCGTGCCGGTCAAGAGGAGAAATTCGCGCCGCGAGATCTCTCCGCGCCGTCCTCGTGTCTAAATACAGCCAACCTCTCACGTGTTCACTATATGTTGCCAATCGTCCACTTGTACTGTAACTTATCAAATTTTTTTTTACCTTCTTAAAAGAATTCTTTTCTCTCGAGATTTTACTCGCGGGGCGAAATAGTTCTTTCATCCTGCTGTCGTCAAAATTGACAGGAGAAAACGCAACTATGTGATTTCACAGTCTGCTGCATTCTTATTGATCGGGGTATTGCGTGAGTCTGGCTGGGTGGCATCTCGGAAGCTTTACCGAGGTACGAAAATGTATCGTGGCGGAGAAAAATGACGGACAGCCGCGAGACAGCGCGATGTCACTGGTCCGTGATGGGGCACCACCCCGGAAAAAATGCCCGTCCACGCGAATCCTTTCCCCGTGACGTGTATCCCGTTGCGATACGCGCCAACGACACGCTTTCCGCTCAACCGGGTGAAGGCCGAAAAGAGAAAAAGAAAAAAAAGAATGATTTTTCATACGATGCACCGAGCGGATTTGCATATATTCGGATTTTCATTTAACAGAATTCAGAGTGCAGGCGAAACAATACGACGACATACGCGTCTTCAACTTTGCAAGTCTTTAGTCTTTAACGAAGTATCGGATAATTATGACAATGAACTCCTCGCATTGATGTGCAATCACGCGAGTCCTTCTACCGCCTCCTCTCGGCGTTAATCAAATCGCCGCTGACGTACTGTTTTAATAGCCGGTTCATTGCCCACCGTAATTACGAGTAACGTTTGGCGCATCTCGTTTCCGAGCTGAACCAGCTTCCTCCCGCTATCCCACATTTTTACCGTAAATCGAAGTAGGCGAATTCGTGTGAGCAAACATTAGAAAGCCGCGGATTTATAGCCGTTACATTTTTATTGTCGGATCGGTGATTTTAGACTTAGACACGCATCAAGTCAAATGTATCGGTCTCGAGAAAGTCGACAAAAACTTCCTTCTTCTAATTTCACTTGAAAATAGATTTAATGTCATGATATTAATTTTTATTATTCTTACTATCAAATTCCGCAGATAAACTGTCAAAAAGGAAACTGCAGATTCCGACGAAACGTAAGAGTATATAAAAAGCACTTCTTTTCAAAATATAAAAATAAAATTTAATAAAGTATATTAATTAATCAATCGTCACTTTCTCCTAAGAAGTGAAGAAGAAAATTAAAAGTCAGACAAATATAATAAGAGGAGTGAAAATTCATAAAATAAGAAAGTGCACGAGTTTAGACTTGCAATTAACGGATTCCTGGAATTATTCATGTAAGAAATCAATCTTTTGTGTCGTATTTTTTGAGCCGCGATATTTTTATTTTGTGCTTGACGTCGCGATATTCTCATTGTTGAAAATAACGCTCCATTAAAAACCTCGCTTTAACCTTGTCTCGTTATCGGCCACGAACTGCATCTTAGTCTCTCTTATCTTCAGCGAGCGCATTCGCGAGCGGTCGACGTTCAAGGTGACACGTGGAGGAGAGGATCCGAGTCTCATGCGTGGAACTGACCCGCGCAAGGTCGACTTGCGCGTTTCGCCACGCTGCAAAATGCGATTCGCGATACCGCCGCGACTCCGTTTCATTCACGACTGATGAATGATACCAGTGCCAATCGACCGAGCGAAACCGCGAACGAAGTCCACGTTGTGAAGAAGATTTATACAATATTAACGAATGTAAGAAGATTTAAGAACAGCCGAAAGGGCTTTCCCAAAAATTGATTTCATATTTAACGATTGTTGAATTCGAAGAAAACGCGAATTAGAAAACGCGTGACGTCCGTTTTACATCCCGTATACTTTGATCGCGACACGTTTCGCGTTAAATCTATAATTGTTCGAGTGTGACACTTTGAGTTAAATTAAACGCACACGTTGCGTCGTTTATTCCAACAAAACCGGGGATATCTGCCATATGTTGCGCTCGAATTTACGAGAGAATAAGTGTGTCAACGATACTGGATCAAATTAATATCCGTGAAGAATCGGCCAGTCGTACAGGCAATAAACATATTTCGGCTATCAATTTTACAATCTTTTTACCTGGATCTTTTTCGACGCGGAAATACGCACGTACTTTAAGTGTAGATTTTCCCATTACACGCATGAACGTTCGCGCCGCTCATTACGAGTGAAAAGTAGCAGCTATTAGATTTGCACGCAAAACCGGATCGTACGATAGAAACCGCGCGCGGTTCTCCGTTACAGCCAGCCGATTTTACTAACTTTCAAGTCATCGTCAAGAGGCGATTCGACGTTAGCGACGTGGAGTACGACCTTCAAGTTTTGAACTTCGAATTATTGTTGTTTTATGGTATTTCTCAATCGTATTTCCAACGATATGTATTTATTGTGAAAAAAAAATGAACAGAAACATTAGTTTATGCGAAATTGTCTTTGTATAATACAGTATAATATTTTTTTAACTACTGACGTAAAACGGAAATTTAAATATGAATGCGTTATCTCGAAGTCATGTATCGAAGAGCTCAACCGCGCTAAACGCTCGCCTCTCGGGTACGCGGGAGTGTAGTACCCGCGACATTACGGTACTTATGGATTACGGTTCACTTACATATACACCCATGCAAAACCGGATTTCGCCGTTGCCGCGTAATGCCGTAAAACCAAAAGCCCTCCGCAGGTCGTCCGCTCTTGCCGTTCAAGGAAGTCGTCCTCTCCGTTCCAGAAGAAGACGAGAATTTCGCTCGATTCTCCCGTCCATCTATCGGAAACACGCAGCTTCAGCTGTCCTAGTTCGGACCAGACCGAGACTCGCCGAGGCTCGCGCCGTCAAGGCCGTTCATCCGCGAGTCCCCAGAACGACCGGAGACAACGGTACTTCCGCTCCGCGACAGTCGAACGGCTGATCTTCCTCGGCGCTCCACGGGAGTCGCAGATTCTTCAAAATTTGTCGTCAGAAATCTTCAACCTTCTGGTAGCTTCCGACCTTTCTTAGCTCTTTCAATGAACGATTTAATGCATTCAGATCTTGAAACTGGTCCGCCCAGGCGTCTAATTTTTCCAAACGTGTATGGCTATTTCTTATCCCCCATAACGTTTTAGATAAATATCCAGAATTTTTCAGAAGTATCACAAATGTCAAAATATCAACTGATTCCTTCAAGGGATTCCTTAAATCCAAAACTTTCCCGGGTGTTTACGGTCACTTCTGATTATCTCCGCACTCTAGAAAACGGGATCTCCTACGGATTCAAACGTCGAGACTGGTCCACGAAAAAAATGCCTGTTTTTGGATAAAAATCTCCTGTGGTATAATCTTGCAGGGTATTTTCAGCCTCAAATTTTAAAGCAGAAGAATTCCTCGAGGTTTTTTTTTTTACAAATCACGCTGTTTTCCACTGATTTTTACCAGCTCGGCGAACACGTCCGGTCAGTGCGAGCGGGCGCGCGACTATGACTCCGAGCTAACACCGGAGTCACGCGCGAGTTAGCACCTGCCGGCAGGCTGGGTGACGCGGGTCGATTTCTCGACTGGAACCCCGCGATGGAAGCCCGCGAGCGGGGGTTCTCCGGTCGGTCAACGGGAGGGGACATGAACGAGGCGAGTCGAAACCGCACACCCGCGCCGTGTTCGGGTGCTCTTTTCCGATCCGGCTTCCAGAATCGGGTGTCCGCGCCCAGATGGAGAACAGCAACGCGAGAGCGATCGGGAAAACGGGCGCGCGGGTGACGGTCGGCCAACGAACTCGCGCGAGTCTCTCTCTCGGAGGCCGGTGCGTGCCACCGGTGCGAGCGCAGGAGGCGGCAGACCGGGACTCTCTCGCCGCTCTCGAGCAGATCGTCGAGAGCCCACCTGCTCTCGCCCGACGTTCGAGGTAGGGATACGACTCCGCGGCTGTCCACCGGAGAAGAACCTCTCTCGGATCGCTCGTCCTTTTGCCTTTCCTCGCGGTTGTCCTACTCCCGACTACGTTGAATCCTACGGCTTTTCCCGCTACGTTCCGATTTACCTTTCGATCTTTGGAGGGATCGACGTTAAATGGTCCTTGCAGAAGGTTCTTATTTTATTAGAGATTTTTATATTTGGATATTAAATGATGCTTGAGATACTTTTTCTTCTCTGTAAAATTTTTTAGTTCTTTTCATTTTATTTTTTCTTGTAAATTTTTTTATTGTTAAAATATAGATTTGCGAAAATTTTGGGAGAACACAGTAACAGTGTGCGTTTCTCTCTTATTATTTCTAGATATTGAATGAGAATTAACGGATAAACTTGCTCTGTCAAATGATCTTTTTACTTCTACTTGTTTTAAATAAATCTTAATTGCAAACAAATGGCATCTTTATCGAAACAATAGCGTAGCTATTGCCCGGCATAAAAATTGATATTCATCTTCGCTTGCTTTTTATTAGTTCGACGAGAAGACGACGCGCGCCTTCTTGAAAAGTAAGCGCGACCTAGAAAGCGTGCACGGGATCGAGTTCTTTTTCTTCAGGTGTGCATCTGTGCATTCCCCGTTAGTTCTCTCTCCCGAGATGCAAAAGGAAGTCTCCTCTCTCGAACAGGGAGATGGAAGAGAGAAGTCGTCGCCGCCGCGAGGTGGCACCGCTCTTTCCTTCTCCTTCGAAGTGACTTTATCATCTCCCACCGAGAGAAGGATTTCTTGCCTCGTCCTCGCTTGATCCCACTACACCTAACTGTAAAGAATTATTCCCTGCTTGTGCTGGACTGCGTTTCTTCTTTCAGGTGCTACCGCGAATCTGATCGCGAGTTCCGTGATCGCGGGTTCTATTCATAAGCGTTTATGAATAGAGGCTTATAATTCGAAAAAATTACCGCGCAACTTCCTGCGAATATTTCCGAACGATTCATCGCAGGATTAAGCGATTTTAAGTAGCAAGCGTGAAGAAAGCTCATGCGAAGAAAGTCTCTTTCAATCTTTTTCCTTTCTTCATTTCATTTTAATGACGCGGATTATTTCAGTATTTTCTCCTCTCGTAATCAATTAATCGAGCAATATTAGCAGTCCGAGCATAGCAAAGAAAGCCCAAAGTCATTACTTTTTATCATTTACACAAAATGTAAATTTATATAACAGAGAATATATAATTCAGGATTGTGTTATTTGTTCGTTTAACTTATAAAGATTTACTCACCGAGCGAATTATAACGTTTCTAATCGTGATATTATTACTAACAAAGCTCTTTCACTATTCCTCTCGCTGTAGAGATTGTTAGATTTCGCATTTTTAATATAACTGGAATCCGATAAAATGTCACGATTACTGGTTTGTTGGAATTAGCGAATGTGAAATAAATTAATCTAAGATCTTTTGAGTTCGTTGTTAAATCGCCTGTGAAATTAGGTTTGGCATACATTAGTCTTTCCACAATTTTGTATTTCTTGTAATCCTTGCGACTGGAATAAAACTAGTCCGAGCGGTCCCCAGTTGACGTTGACGAGCGTTCATGTCGAGAATTCATCACTCACCTACACGTAGCCTGTCTCTTATTGAATAAGCCTTAGACTGTCACCTCGATTTTTGTCAATTCGAGAACCAGTCAGATCGGTATTGCGCAATATGTGTGCACGGAGCGCAGTAGAATTTTCCGTAATTTCCGACGTGTATTGGAACTCGTTTTTGTAAAATATTTTTGTAAGTAACACCTGGTGGTTAAACTGACGTGTACAAATGCATACATATAAATGTATGAATGAACATTTATTGCACCGCAAATTAGCAATAAACTTGAAATGTCTAAGCATTATATAAGTATTACGGATTAATATCATGTAATACGGTAACATAAATAGCAAATAAACACAACGTGAGATTTGTCAGCAAGATATGTGAAAATTTCCTTTTTATTAACGTTTATCTATTGTCTCGTGGGAGAAAATAGAACGTTGCGACGAAGGAATTGTCCTACTGCCCCGTGGTATTGTACTTTTATAAATTGTTCTATTTGCTCCGCCATGCTCTTAGATTGTGTCATGCTCCGTCGCCTTCGTCGATTTATATTTGCAATGCAACCGCGAGCCAAAAGTCGTTTGCACTTGTCAGGAAAAACTGGAATTAGATTCTTCTTTTTTTCTGCAATCATACGTGTCGCGAAAACAACGCGTGATCTTAATCTTAACGTACATTTTAATTATAGCGTGGATTTCCATTTGCTCGTTCATAATGATAACATCGAGATTGACACGTAAAAACATATATTTCGATAATTCGATTCTGTTCACAGGGCAAAAAAAACTGAAGGCTTTCCTAAGCGAACGCGATCGACTTGTTATTACGTGCCATCAGTAAATGACTGATTCTCCGCATGGTGAAAGTTCGAGAATATGGAGCGCAATTATGACAAATGCCTTGTTTATGGCAAGTGTTGTTTTCTGCATTCCAATCGCGCTTTGCGCGAGCGAGCTTGAGTCTGGAGCTCCAATATGAATATCGTCAAATGACGCAAATATAATTCTACGTGTAGTATATAACGGACAATTATATAGACATTCTAGACTATTGTGACCATCGGGTGGGCCTAAATTAAATTTGTTTTATACTACAAAACTTAAAATAAGTTGTATCTCATATAAGATATAAATCTTATTTATAACAATTTATAATAATACTATAAGGTTATTATATACTGTCAAATAGTTACAAGAAAGAGTATTGCCGGATTGCCTATAACGGCAGTTAACGATCTGAAATTACAATAAAATTGCTCTCTTTTCCGCTGCTTCATCTGGATCGCGGCGCAACGGACGTCTTCGTTGCAATCATGATTGATGAAAACCCGCGTATAATTACACCAAAGGTGCGAGGAGGCGTACGCGTTCGGCGTAACGCAAAACTTTCTCGCGGTCAATAAACTTTCCGCGATAACCGATAAGTAGCCATCAAGGTGAAAACGATTAGATAAGTATATATGGAATCCTTTGACGAGCGTGTGCACATCGTGAATGCGCGCGATGCTGTAGACTCGTTTCGGATGCTGCAAAACATTCAATTTCGACGTAAAGCGAAACGAATTCCTGTTAAATTACAGCATTGCCATTCAGAATGAAAATATGAAAATTACTGTGATTGTAATCTTTACAAATCCGTAAATTAAGATTACGCATCGATTTCTTCATTTTATGTTACAATAAAATGAAGAGATCGGTGATATTGCTATCACTGTTATTTACTTACATAATTAAGAATAAATATGTATATGTTTCTCAGTATCTTAACATTCTTATTATTTCCTGTTTTTTAAATCCTGCACATACAATAGTAATATTTTATTACGTCATTATGTATAATAAATGTATGATATTGCAGAGAAAAAGATTTGCAGCATCAGATTGATTAATTTAAATTTGTAAAGATTATGGCTCCAGCTAATTTATTTGTATAATGCAATTATTGAGAAAGAATAACATGATGATTTCATAAAACGATTAGTTAGATTATATAAATGTCATAAAACACGAATATATGTTGTATTTACATATTGTATTATACTTTGGTACGACATTGAATGTAACAAACAAGTCGAGCTCGTAAATTTTTAATGACGTTAAGTAACCAACAAAACATCTATCTAGAGTGTGACACATGCTGTTAATACATGCCTTGTCTGCTTGTAAGCCTTTCTTAAAGATACGAGAGTTTCAACAGTAAACACGATGGAAATCGAATCAGTTTGCATCTAATCAGTATGCAGATGTAAACTTATCGCGAAGGAATCTGAAGGAAAATTTACACAAGAAATTCATTAATCGCTTTTAACGTTTTAAAATTATTAGAAGCGTTATCTCAGGTGTCAATTATTTCATTTATAAGTCTAATTTTATTATAATTTAAATACAAAATAAAAGTACATTAAAGAGCATATAACGGTAAAGAAAAATGTCTCGACGAAAAATATTAAATAGAATTGTATAAAAGTAATTTAAAGAACTTTACTGATAGAATACCGCAATAACGAAATTCATCGGACGCTCTCACGGAAAATATCTGACGGTGTTGGAGACTGATTTGAATACGGTTCACACAGCTCGTTAATATCGTACGATGAGTTTCGTGCCGTTGCGAGGGGCTCGTCTGGGCCGCGAGAGGCCCGACGATAAATTCCATAGTGTAATGTGGTATTTCTGGCTCTTCGACTGGTTATCAGAGCCAGCCGTGCCTATTAACATGGCCGTGCCTACCTGGATAGTCGCGCTCGATTGGTCCAGGAGTGAGTAAACATGTTTTTGTATAATACCGATCTCTTATCGTCATTGCGTCACCTAAGGACGACCACGTTCGTATAAAACGAGGGAGTGGCGCGGAAATCTCTGTATTCCGCTCTAGGAAAAGAAAACGCTCTGTCCCGGACAAAAGAATCACTGACGTTATGAAGGACGAGCTTAAGGTAGCAAAATCGTTTCTGACATTGACTTTTTTCATGAAAATTTCTTGTTTGTAGTATGCTAAGTTTGTTGTATGTAAAGAAAGGCTGTCGTTTATCGTGGAAATAATAGCTGGAAAATTATCTAAGAACCAGTTATTTCATCTTTGAATAAACTATGTGATAAATTTATTTGATAAATTAACACATAGTTTATCTGAAGGTGGAACAACCGGTCCTGAACTAAATTTTTAAATGGTGTTTTGCGAGTAGCCTAAATTTTTTAAATGTAATTTTGTTTAGAATTTAACATAGTATTTCTCGTTTTAAGCGTGTAAAATAATCAAGAAAGAACATTTTGATATAGAAAAATGGTATAGAAATCGCTGAAATCTAAAGAAACTTGATATTGCGAGAGTGTGTTAATTTAACGGGAAAAAGATGGCGTGCTTGTTCTATCAAGAAGTATCTTTTAGTATCTCACGGGATTTGGTTGTGAGTTCTCCAGCGAGGATGAGCGCTGTCCAGGAGCACTGCCTATTGGGCAGAACAATCCGCAGAAGTGTCCATACGGTCTTTACGCCGAACAATTGTCGGGCACAGCATTCACCGGTGAGTAAAATCATCGTCTTGCTCAATCCTTTCAACATTTTTGATAGTAATCTGTCTTAAAGAATACTTGGTATTTTGATTACCTGATTCTTACATGGTATCCATATTTATACATTAAACGAAAATTCGATCAGTCTAAATTTAGAATTTTAAAAAATATAATTTGTTTCAAAAAAAGCAAAAATCCGTCAATTAGGATATAAATTAATACATGTAATGTGAAATAAAAGAAAAATTTTATTTTGTCTCAGAAGAGATAAATTTATTTTTAGCGCAAGTGCCGATTAGATTTCTGTCTCGAGTCTTTAATTTGTCTCTTATCAGATTTTGATAAAACGAAAAGTCTTAAGATCCCACGAATTTTATACGTAAGAAATGTCATATGATTCGGATTTCTTATTATCGCGATGAATCACTAATTCCATGATTTTTTATTTGTTTTTAATTTAATAAAAATGTTATCACTCAGAAGCGTCATTATTTCCACTTTTTAGTTCCGCGTAATCAAAATAAAAGATCGTGGCTCTATCGGATAAAACCCTCCGTCGTTCACACTCCGTTCGAACCCTTCACTCGAGGCAATGGTGCCGAATCTTATCTCAGAAATGATTGGAACGAGACTCATCCCAATCCCAATCAGGTAAATTTCCGTAATTTGGAATTCAAGAGCACTAACGATCTAACTAGGCAATTAACATAATTATAGCTTTTTAGTTTTTAAATTTTTATGAAATTTCTCTTTCTTGATATTTTTAAATTTATAAAAAGAAATAAAACAGATCTCTTTTGCACTGAATGCTTTAATCTACGATTTATGTAAACTACTGGGAAGATTATTTCTGTGAAGTGCTAATTGTTCACGATTTAGCTAAGATGGAAGACTTTTGACGTTCCGACTCGACGAGATCCCGAAGTCGATTTTATCGAGGGTCTTCACACTCTGTGCGGTGCCGGTGATCCCAAGATGCGCCAGGGCGTTGCGGTGCACGTGTACTTGTGCAACGCGTCCATGAAGGACAGGGCTTTCTACAACGCCGATGGCGATTTTCTTATCGGTAGGTGGTAGTAGGAGAAAGTAACGCTGACTTTTTCCCGAGGAAAGAAAGAATGTACCTCAAATTTCGAGTCCGATTGCAGTGCCACAGTTGGGCGCTCTGCAGATCACCACCGAGTTCGGCAAGATGCGATGCGAACCGAACGAGATATGTGTCATTCAGCAGGGAATGCGATTCTCCGTGACCGTCTTCGGTCCGTCCAGGGGTTACATTCTCGAGGTCTTCGACAATCACTTCCAGCTGCCAGAATTGGGTCCGATAGGTAAATCGATCGTCGATTCGAGGAATTAATTAAAGTTGTCTAGCACGTCTTCTGTTGAAACTTGAGAAAATTAATTCGAATTCGCGCACGGAAAGAACGATTTTGTTGAAAGGTCTAAAAATTTTGCTGAAAACAGATCTGAAAATAATTTTTTGTTGAATCATCAAAATAATTTGTTGGAATGTTAAAACTGATAAGTATTGCTATAAAACATGTTTTGATATTCTAGCAATCATTTTGACTTTCGCACAAAATTATTTTGATTATTGAAAAAAATTATTTTCAGATCTGGATTCAGCAAAATTGTTCTTTCCATGCGGAAAACATTTCATCTTCGAGACAAAGCTTATCGAAAAATAACATAATTTGTGACTATGCTGTTGCTGAACAACTAAATTTCTTCCATTGGGAAGATTCAATAAATTAATGTTTCTTTAATGAGCGTATTAATGAACTGGGCTAATGTATAGGAGCGAATGGCCTGGCGAATCCGAGAGATTTTCAGACGCCAGTGGCTTGGTACGAGGATCGCGAGATCGATTACGAGATCGTATGTAAATATCAGGGGAAGCTATTCGTGGCCAATCAAGGCCGTAGCCCCTTTGACGTGGTCGCGTGGCATGGCAATTACGTACCTTACAAATACGATCTCAATAGATTCATGGTCATCAATTCCGTCTCCTTCGATCACTGCGTGAGTAAACATCGTCATACGCAGATTTCCTAACGGCGCATTGAGATTGAGATGAATTTAAAAAGAAATTTCTACAAATTGCATAAATTTCACACATAAAATAAAAATTATTTTATATGCGAGAGAACAGAAATCGCAGACGATTGAATATTATCTTTAACAATGAGTTGCATTTCTTCCTTAATCCTTTTCAGTATATATTTTAGATTTTATCGTAATAAATGTTTATGCTAAATAAAGTTTTTTTTCCCAATTCTTCTGCATATTCATCGGATTTTTCGAATTCGATTATGATCTCGGAATGTTAAGTAGCTCAATTAATTCCGCAGGATCCTTCCATCTTCACTGTGCTAACGTGCCCTACTAACAAGCCTGGAACCGCCGCAGCCGATTTCGTGATCTTTCCACCCCGATGGTCCGTGCAAGAACACACTTTCCGGCCCCCTTATTATCACCGTAAGTATATTCTTAGAAAGTATATATCTTCTGCGTTCGTATACGCGCCGAGGCAAAGATGAAACTGATCGGTATAAACTTTTCTTAACACGATTTAACGTGTAAGGGAAATCAAAGTGTATGTTTAACAATTATGTTTAACAAGATTATTGTGAAACATTATTGATATAACTATAAATGCTCCACAATTTTCATTATAGTTTATTTAAATTTACAATTCCAAAAAAGCAAACTTGATAAATATCATTTTATCGATATATAAAAATATATTAAAAATGTAGGAATTCAGTTAAGGATTACTTATTAAATTGTAGTTAAAGGACGTCTTGTGATTGAAGGGATACTTGAGATATCTTTTAAACCTCTTTCAGACGTCCTTTCGATCTTTGATTTGCTTCGTATAACCACTCGGTAGTTATTTTGATCAAACTGCCGATCCGTGACGCGTTCACTAGGTACGGTCGCCGAGAAATTGCGGATTCTGCGGCTTTTTTTCCTCTTGTCTCCGGTCTCATGGGGTCGATTACGCGCGGCAAGAGTTCGAGCGCGAGTGCTCGACGTCGAACCCGACTCGGCGGCAGCGGCGTCTTCGTTCCAGAAGAGCGCTCCTGAAAATTGTGCAACCGAGTTGGCTCGGAGAAAACTCGAAATTTTTCCCGACGACCGATCGCACAATGTTTCTCTTTCTCCGTTAGGTCGTTTCACCGATATCCTGTCACTGCGATCACGATCCGATTGATTATGACGAGACGGGACGGGCCACTTTCGTTCGAACGTCGCGGTTGTCCTCATCGCCATTGCAGTACTTCGCTGCATTATCGCGCTCTCTTATTGAGAAAGTCCCATCGCGTGTAAAGAGAAAGACGCGTGGGCACGATGGCTATCAGCGGGGATGCATCCTTACGAGTTAAGTAATTGAAAGCCATGTGAAGCGGCCATTATCGGTGTCTTCAGTGTCCATTCCGTTCTACAGGAGTTACGCGCAAAATTATAGGATGGATCGGGGTAACCGCGAGATAACGGACTTAAACGCGTGATAGTATTTTCCGATCGTAAAATTAATACTGATTATCGGAGATCTTATATTAAGACTGACGATGGTTTAATAACTATGATAAATAAGCGGAGAAAGTAATTACCATTTTTGTCTCATTGATGAATATCAAAAGTGTTTATATGTATATGCTGCTTATATATAAAAGGAAATATGCATACCTAATCGGTAATTATTGTGAAATCGATAAAAAGTAAACTACGAAAAGATGATAAAAAATCCCGAGATATTTTACTGCCAGTACAAATATTTCATGAAATAAAAATCAATGACAATTCTTAGCTAAAAATAATTTGTCTTTAATGATAATTTTAATTATATGAGTAAAGATTTTTAATTATTTATAGATTTTCTATTAATTATGTATACTTTTTATTTAATTATTTAATTCAGTTTCTTTCGCTTCATATTTAATTCCATTTTATTTTTATTATTTTCTGAATACTGCAATTTAATTAATAATTAATTTATTTAATAACTAATAACTTAATTAAAACTGAGTCTTCTTTATATACAATGCATTGATATTCAATTTTGTTTTGCTAATGTTGCACTGCGCAACAACGTACGAGGCAACATGTATCTCGGAATACACGTTTGAACACTATAGTAAGAGTTAGCCGTTCGCTGCTTTCTCCGAGATTTGATAACCAGTATAGCGGCGTATTCAATGCGGACCATTCTCCACGTTAATGAATAAGCCGGCGGCGCGTGGAGAGCGATAATATGCAAAATACGCGTAATTTCCATTGCAGATTCCGGCCGCTGCGTCTCGTTGCGCGATCGCGAATTGCTCGTGACGCATACGTGCCCGTTTCGCATGTCGAGCGACTTGTCGATGATATCCGACAACGGTGAAAATTAACATTGACAAGTTGTTCTGATGATACTAAACGAGTCATCTGCCAAAACCGGATGGTACTCGTTTTGCGAGAAGTTCTGTCGAATATCTGACATTTATAAAGTCAAATCGTAGCTATTATTTATAAAGAATTTTATCGGCGACTTGGAACTCATATAAACAACTATCGACACATTAGTAATTTTTCCTTGTATTTTTTAACAAGACGCAAATATTTCCCAGAATTAATTTGCACTATTGATGCAGATAATGACTCAATAAATAATAGAAAAAGTGACGGTATAAATCAGTTTCTCATTGAATAAAATTCGAAATAAAATAAAAAGCACACTTTTTCTAATTAATAGCAGGTATCGTGTATTATATTTTTGTTAATTTTTTTTCTTATCTAATTTCTTTTACAATTATTCATATCTCATTCTCTTTTTTCTTCTCCTTTATACACATATATAAATTTATATCTGTACAATTTATATATATTTCTGAACAAGCCTGACATTCTACTGTTGGATTCTTAGGAAATTGCATGAGCGAATTTATGGGATTAATAAAGGGTCGTTACGAGGCAAAGGAGGATGGTTTTTCCGCCGGTGGTGCATCGCTACATTCTGTCATGACTCCGCACGGTCCTGATAAACAATGCTTTGAGGCTGCGTCCAAGAGCGAGCTGCTGCCAGAACGGATCGCTGACGATACGCAGGCATTTATGTTTGAGACCTCGTATAGTATGGCTGTGACAGAATGGGCTAATAAGATTTGTACTAAGCTGGACGATAAGTATTACAAGTGCTGGCAGGATCTACAGAAGCATTTTAATCTCACTGATAAGGAGGCCAAAGTTGCTTAATCAACAACAATCAATCAGATGCCTCTATCTTAACGCGTTTATGACGAGAAAGAAAGGCAGTCTGTAGTCAGCTCTTAAGATAAATCTTTGGCACCTCTTTCTCCCTCTCTCTCTCTCTCTCTCTCTCTCTCTCTCTCTCTCTCTCTCTCTATCTTGCAGCGGAAAAATCGCTAAGACCATTATTTTTGGATGACGAGTTTATTTTAGCAGCTCTATCCTCTATGTCATCATCGAGAAAAGAAAAAATTATCTTAATGATTTATTTTGACAAAAAGCAAAAATAGACGTCAGAGCCTTTTCTTTGATGTTTTTCTTACGACTATGTGTTGTCAAAAATCTTTCAAAAGTCTTTCAGATATTTCTTATAAATTGTTATTATTACTGGTGTACAACAAGTATTAATATTTTTGTTGTCTTGGGAGTACACGTTGCGATCTTTTTCTTCTCCGATTGTTTCTGTCATGGTGTATTCATGAAGATATCGTGCAAAACTGCAAAGTTATCTGGTGCGTGTAGCTGGGACTAATTATAAATTCGCCAACATTGCGTTCGTATACGAGGAATGTTACTAGGTGCAAGGAACTTTTAATCACGTTTACCTCTTACCACGATATGCAATTGACGAAAGTCTATTAAATTATATGCTTATTACTGACATTTAAAGATACTGAAACTACTTATTTTGTACGATGAGTAGATACTACGAAAATTTAATAATTATAATACGTTATAGCATTAGCGATAGTTAAATTTTTAATTATGCTTTTAAACATGCCAACTATCGAATGAGCTCTCCTTCCCGCCCCCTCTTATGTCCATTTCTATAGATTAATTTTAATTTCGGCTTAATTTACTCTTTATCTTGGTTATTTTAGTTTAGAAAAAGATAAAGAGTAAATTAAATCGAAATTAAAATTAATCTACATTGATAAAAATGGATATTAGAAGTCAAATGATCAACTCTATGAAATGAAAACTAAAAATTTATGAAATTATAAAATCTGTGTGCCCTGGTAAAATTAAGAAAATTATAAAAGTGGAGTTGATCAGTTTAGCTTTTGAGAGCTCTAATATTTCTTTCAATTAATGAATTGTATTAAATTAGTAAATTCAAAATATAGGATATTTTATTCAATAATCAAATAATTAACTTCTATAATGACAATGAGAAGAGTTAGCTGTTTGAGAATGTCATGAAAATCATTATTACATAACTTTGAGTATAAATATCTGCGCGACTGTTATCATAAAAGCGGTATCCTTGTGTGTGTTAAATCGACGAAATATTTAATACGAAAATAAAACCAAAATAATAGAATATAAAACTTTGTCATGAATGACTCATCAAATTTATATTAAAAAACTGATATACTACTTGAATTGCTGCAGTACATTGCATTTATGATTACAAGAACAATACGTGTTCACAGCGAGATAGTGAGCAATAAGATTACAAATGTCGTTCTATCTGATTGTGAGATCTGACGTCCGTATAAACGTTTATGAAATCATTTCACCGATGAAGATAAATAAGAATCATATTTTCCATTGTATTTCAACGCGTGCGACAATTTTATTGTTTTAAACGAATTCCGTATTTCTATAATAAAATTGTATATAAAATAAAAAATAATAACTTTCCTTTTCTCTCCTTTTCTTTTGTCTTACTCCAATTATATCTCACGTTTAATTTCCGCAGTTGAAAAATCGATATCGTTTTAACACACTTTTGTTATTCTTTATCTTATCAAAATATCAGGAAAATTATCTTCCTCTCCACAATTAGGTTTTTGTTTGCGCTATATTTGCGTGCTAAAAATACATAATTTCAAGAAGTGTCATTTCGTCGGTCGGCTTTTGAGTCAACCGTTTGACGCAGCAACTGCCGCATGATTCAATCGAATGACTCGAGTCATCGATCCTTGTAGAGACCGTTCTTGTCGACGAGAAGCAATGCAAGCAGTGCCTGACATTCCCAGTAGAGCCTTCCTGGCGTCGACGCGCAGTTCGCAACGGCTCGCGTCCGACGGAAGTGATCGTTGACGCGGTCGCGTGCAGTATTTTGCGTCGTTCGACTGCGGAGGCGTGGAGCGCGTGCGATTTGGAACTGTGGGATGTTAATTGCCGCCGCGCGATGAGAACGTTCGAATTACCGTCGTGATTCGCGCCGCGCGAGGTTGACATGTCGAGGTCGGTGACACGTGCCGTCCAACGAATGTTGCGCACCGAGTGAGCGGACAATAACCCAAGAAGAATGCGAGAGACAATTCGCAGCGGCTTTCTCGCCGCGGTCGTCCTGTGTTCCTTGATTGGAACACGCGTCTCGGCCTCGCATTGTTATCCAGACTACTGTCAGAATTTGGTAAGTGTCACTTCGTTCCGATCATCTGTTTACTCCAAGTAAACAGACGAAGCTCCGAGTTATTTCGAAGTGTCTCTCACATCGACATCGTGTGTACAGGGTGTCCCGAGGATCATGTGCTTTTTTCGCACGTTGATTTGCAGATTAATTTATTAATCATTATAAACTTTATTATTAATTTCTCTCTTTCTCTCTCAAAGACACTTTTCTTATCATTTTATAACTAGAATTATTTTCTCTAATGTATAGCTTCAGATATTGTCATTATAGTTATCTTTGAAGTAACGTATATAATGTGTATAATAACAACAGGTTGTATTGTATATACAGGGTGTTCCTTTTCTTTCATATTATTTTTTAACAATAATTTTTGAAAATTAGATATGATTTTTTTTATAAGAAAATATCGATCATATCGATAATTTTCGAGTTATAAGAAAATGAAAAAGAAACTAACTGAATTGTTTGCCTGCTGCAAACTAAATTTTAGGGAGTCAAATTAATTGCAAAATTAAAAATTTATCAGCTAATTTTTAGGTAGAGTTGTTAATAAAATTCTAATTTTTGAAGTTTAATCACGAAAAAATATAATGCTAAAAATTTAAAAGTTGCTATCAGCCAAAAATTTCAAATTAATTAGATTCTGCGATTAAAAAATAATGGGCACGAGCCCAGTGGAACACCCTGTAACTCCCGTAAAAAAGGTTATATGGATACGATCAACGTTAACTTCAATTATCGTTTTACGTATGATTGTGGGCAGATATGTAGATAACAAGAATTGATAAATAATAAAATACTACTTTTTTTGCATTATGTAAGTGATTGATGATAAAAGCTGAATAAAAGTTTATATTTAGCTCTGTGTCATTCGATTGGTACAATCTTTTTCTTCGCCTTGAGTCGACTAATTATCACATGCAAACAAGCCAATTACAAGCCTTCTTACCCACACAATAAATTTATTTATTATTATTTTTTTTTAGACTCACCTGATACCAACACCGGGTTTCCAATGTATATTAACGCCAGTACAAAGAGGGGAAGGTAGGAAGACAATATAATTTGGGAAAATATCTCTCAGATTCATTAAATACCTCACGACTTTTCAGGTTGCGCAAAGCTAAAATTTGAGGATACCGGAAAATTATACAAGCGAGATGGCACCGCAATTTTCACATTACACGCGTATGTGAAAAATGACTTGAAAGAATCGGATGATTCCCAGAGGGTGACTGCGTTCAACTTATCGATTTCGGATGTCAATTTTCATAGTAAGGGACTGCTCTCTAGACATCAAGCGCTCGTGATATTTAACACGCGCTCAAAACAAGTATATCTTCAATATCTCTCGTTTTACCGTATACATTAAAGATTTGTTTGTGTCAAATCAGGGTTAATCACGCGTTATCAGAATATCATCAAGAACGACGAGAACGCGTGCAGGCACGTAGAGTTGTTACACGGGAACGCCAGCCATCCTACGCCCAAAGACTTTTACGTGTCGTGCCCGTTCTCCGACGCTTCGTACGAGGGCTATCCGTACTGTTTGGAGTATCTCGCGATCGGGAAGAATTTCGTGTACAGCAGAAAATACGTGTTCCACGTGCCGCAGCACGAACTTATCGGTGAGACTCTCGTTTATTCTCCCTTCGTCCCGCGACTTCGCGTTCCTCGTATAACGATTGTCCGCCAATTTCTTCCTGCAGAGGATAGCGCCCAGGTCCAGACGTTCACGCCCTTCGTGTACATCGATGTGTCGGATCCGTCGAACGCGGTGTTGTACATACAACCGCTCCCGCCGACGTACAACGTGACGGAGTACAAGGCGTGGCTGATTCACAACGACACGAAGTCAACGATCGCTACCGCGATCATCCCCGCGAACCGAGACCGCGGGCACGCGCGGCACAACTTCTCGGCGCCGGACGGCGTCTACTACGTCAATGTCGCGGCCTTGCATCCCGACTGCGGCGAGCACGGATGCGCGAACAGCACGTCGCCCTACATAGACATGAGTAAATTGCGATTTAACATTCGAAATTTTCTTGTCCCTTTTGTCCCCTTCTTTTTTTTCTCATTTCCTTATAATTTCTCACAGAACACGCGTCTCATCAACTGTTAATTATGATAATCAGCTTAATATGGATACCACCTGTACTACTGTACGCGCTGTACCACGTGTTTAAGCTCTATAGAAAGAGGGGTGAGAATTTTATAAATTTTTTTTCCTTCGTGAATATATCCGACTCGTTTGCTTCGATAAATAATTTTTTTTCCTTTTTTTTTTTATAAATATAGTCTTAAAGAGAATGGCGATGAAGCCGAACTGCTTGGTGGTGTACTCGCCGACGCATCCGTCGCACGTGAACGTAATGGCAGAGTTTACAAAATATCTGCGATACTGTCATATCAATGCCATGATCGACGTGTTTGACATTGCGGAAACCGCCAGTAAAGTGAGTAATCAAATCGATGATATAATATTACGGCGACTGCCCGTCGAAGGGATAAAGATACGCACAATTCGATTAGCACGAGCTTAATTGATTTATCAGGAAACGGTCGTATCTCGGCGCTTTAATAATACGTGATTTAATAACTGATTTAACTGGTAATAAAATTGATTTAATAATTTTATTTAATAATTTCTACGGACGCGACGTTCAACGGGAATTCAGAGATAATCGTGTAACGTGATCGCAGGATCCAGGACTCTGGTGCAATACCGCATTTCAAGCCGCGGATGTTGTGCTGGTAGCAACGTCCCCGCCGCCGACGTTCGCGAAGTCTGACGCGACGATCGTTTATCGAAACGTAGACAACCACCTGTTGCGACTGCTGAAGGAGAATTATCCGCGGAGAAACAAGAGGTACTACGCGATACACCTGCCGTACTGCAAGCCGGATCACATACCGGAGGAGGCGCGGCTCTTCAAGAAGTTTCGCATACCCGAGGATCTGACGAGGCTCGTAAAGAGGATTCACGGTATCGTATGCCTGGGATTCTACGGGTCGTCGAGCGAGGAGCTGCTGGAGAGCATCAGATTCGCTACGGCGAAGATATCCGAGGACGAGGCCGCCAGCGCGATGAAGAACACCGAGGAGACCGGTGAGTGGCGTTATCGCGGTCGATACTCGATTTTGTTGCCGTAGCAACACCTTGCTATCGCTTCATTCTCTTCCGCGCACAATTCCTATATCAGACGTGACTGATTGTTGTGCACGTTTTATTTTTTTTTTTCTTGTACTCGATGAAACCAGTATTTTATTACTATTGTATCAGTAATTTTATCTTAGGCATACTAAATTTTCTTTAGACGATTTGTTACCACCGATCGTCGTACGAGAGACTGCAAAATGTGATGCCGAACGACCAATCGAGATCCGTAGGCCCGGCACGCCGGACAGCGATGTCATACCTCAGTCTTTCACGACACGTATCGACGAGCTGAATCTACTTGGTGAGATTGACGAAGAGAAGACCTTCGTCGCTAATTCCACGAGAAACGATTGTGAATTTCGCATAGATAAGTTAAACTTGTGATTTTTTTTTATATGTGTATATGAATGATCCGTAGATTATTTTCTTATCATTTTCTTATCAATGGATTTTGTATGCGATTATACTTAATTAGAATAAAAGAATTTTCTATAAATTTCTTCGGTTTATCCGCCGCTTCTGCATCCTAAAACTCGTATATAAATATATATAACATTACATTGCAATTAGATAAAAAAATTCTCTTGTTATATATAATTATCATGATTTTTATTTTTTTAAATATAAAACAAAAACGTTAAAAAATTTTCACAATACCTGACTATAATAATATAGAATTTTTTTTCATCCTTATGCCTCTTTTTTCTTCTCAATTTTTAAATTATTTTTCTCCAACATTTTTTTTACTTTGAGAAAATGACCATTGCGACAGGAGGACAAGTGAATCAGGTAAAATTAGTAAGAGGAAATAACTCCATTTGGATACGTCTTTTATATGTTTTTGTGATATATTAGTTACAAGAAAATAATATGGCACAATATTAATCGGCTCGTAACGCGCGTGCTCCAAGTCGTTGTCGTTAATGCCCCGGAAAGAGTTTATTTAAAAAGGAAACAGGAAAACATCGAACGTGGTATACTAGTCGAAATCATACGCAGTCGTGTTTATAGAACCCGCACGACAAATAACTAGGCTAATCGTGGGTGGAATGTTGCATCTTATATACGTAAATACAAAAGGGACAATTGCGTTCCCAGTGAGGTACGGCGAAACACAGTCTTCTTCGGATATGACGTCGCGCCAACCGGAGCCCACACGCGCATACGCGTCTCGGTAAAAAATACTACTCTTACGCCTCGGTCGTGTCACCTCGATCTGCGTGCGATTTGCTGCTTCGTTGTGTCGGACACGCAAAAGCCACAAAAGCTATTACAGTGCGACAATAGAAAGTATATCTCGTCTCGAAAGGAAGCGTGACGATTAAGTTTGAAATTGAATTAAGGTGCCGTACAACTTCACAACCACGGATTTATCTATCAAGAAAGATTTGATGGAAGACCAAATCTGCAACTTCTCAAGTTAACGAACGGTTAATATCGCTCGTAAAAATACGCCTCGGGTGAAATTTTTAAAATTAACTGTGAAAACGTTTCTCACTTATTTGCACCATTTCAAGCTTGTACTTGTAACAGAAACCGCTAACGCTAGCTAGGAAACAACTTATGGCCCTTAGTTTGAGAAGCTTGGATGTTCTCAATGAGCAACTATTCTCAAACTTCATCACGATTGCGGTGGTGTGACGCACAGAAAATTTTTAAATGCTGAAAATACAATGATCCTTTTTTTAAAGAAATCGCACGAATGATTATAATGCGTAACTATTATTATTAATAGTATTAAAAGCGGCTTTACCAATAACGGACAACCGTATACGACTTTAAGTACATAAAAACGGCAAATTAATTATTAATTTATATTTGGTAATAGCAATCATTTTGCGCAATATAGTTTATTACTCCTAACTTCCTACGAGAGCGTTTTATTCGATCAAGAATTCTTTCAGAAATTCTTCCCGCGATATAATTGAAATCGCGACTTGTTCAACTCCACGGAGTTAATATTTGTTTTTACAAATGCAAATTTTCATTCGTCCAGCACATTAACATGTCATCTGTAAATTGCCATAAAAAAATGGCGCTTCTCATCCCCATGCGTATCATTCGCTTTCAATTGCTCTATCACACAGATTTTCTCTCTTTCTCTCACACTTCCTCCCCTTAAATAAATATTCTTCTCTTTCTCGCATAATTTGCGATCGACAATTGTTCCCTCAATCGGTTACCTTTACTTTCTTTCATCCGCCCCAAGACAACGAAAACTCGTCGAGATTCAGAAAACTGACGTGTTTTCTCATTTTGGATTTTTTTCTCATTTGTCAAATGTTAAACGTGAGATTATGATCAATTCGTCACGTTATTGTCAGTCTTATCGTCCATGCTCCCAAACACCAAGAGGTCCTCCGTCTCCATCTCTGACTTCTTCCCCTGCATGTCGATGTAAGACTGGGGACGTTCGTTGGGGGGTGTTCTCAGATCGTTCTCGCTGTTGCTGGTCACGCTGGTGTTCCTCAGCTTTATCGGGCTTTCGTAATGATTGGCGTTCAAGCTCGCGGGCCGTTCGTTTATGTAAGGCGACTTCATCATGGGTTCCTCGGGGAAGGACGCTATGGACGGCTGCCAGAACGCCTGCAGCTTGTCCACCTTGTCGCACTTGGTGACGGGCTCGGAGGATATTCGGCCGAGGTAGTTGAGGTCTGTCCTCAAAGTCCCGTTGACTTTCCCGTTGTCCACCTGATCGTTATCGGAACCTGCAAAAGATTTTTTTAACGAGAACTTTAAAAATAACTCGAAATTATTGCATATCGTATTATTTAAAATCGTTAAACGATCGATGATTATCGAATGGAGTCCAAAGAAGTGACATTTGAAAATAATTTGAAACCGTTCAAATCTCCAGAAATTTCTTTCCTGTAAATTAGTGATATTAAAAATAATTAAAAATATTAATGGTGACAGCAATCATTTATAGACGGCGGTATTTTAAATCGATTTATTTTACTTACCACTCGCGCTGTCCAGAGCCTGCAGAGACACAAAGTAGGCTTGATTATGGACGGTTCGTGGATTAAGATCGAGATACTCGACACCATCCTCGAGCATGCGTTCCCAGTAGCTGGTTAGCTCCTTGAACGACGGTCGCATGCTGGGCTCTTGATGCCAACAGGACACCATCAACTTATATCTGAAAAAATATCATTCATTACAATCGAATCGAAGATGTTTCCACAGAAGTTATAAAAGCTAGGAAATGACATTCTTCTTCCGCTTGCACGCTCGCGCGCGAGAGAGGATGTATACTTTTACGACGACGAGCTTTACGACGAGCTGAAATAGTTAACCTACTTTATTTTAACTACTGGCACTGCTCCAGCGCTTTTTCAAGGGTATAGGTTTGGCAATAGTTTAATTGAAAAGAGTGCGTTCACGTCACGTTCGAAGGTTCGATCCTTTTCTGTTTATTACTTTCCATTACATCACAGGTTTTACTACTACGTCATTAATTTAGTAATATATATACGCAGCGTGTGTGTACTGAGGTTGACTTCGCAGTACAGCGATCTAATCTTCACAGAAGATGAATGTTTCACATGTGATACGAAGTCACGCTACTGTAATCATGAACTCCCTGTGATAATTACGCACGAGTCTCTCCGTAATTATGAATATCGCATAAGTAACGGTTACACGCAGTCCTAGGCCCTTTGATTTTATCAGCGTTGGTTAGTCAGCTGAGTTAACTTTCAATTAGAACTCGGGAAAAGCTTAGTTCTAAAGAAACGTAAATTATAATTTTCTAAAAAGATAATTATGAGGAATAAGAATGCAGGAAGAAGGTAATAATATAAAGAATAATTTTTATATACAACAACAATAATGAAGAGAATTGAGTTATGTTGTATGACGGTATGTATGAAGACGAGTAGCAGAAACAATTTTCATGCAAGATATAATCATAAGAGGCGTATTTCATTTAATAAATGAAACTGGATTTCTCTTAAAGTGAGTTTAAGATTGATGATTCTTAAGATTAATGAATGTCAGATGCTGCAATCACTCAAGAGGATAAAGCGATTGTGTTAAGCACTTACAATTGTTGCGAGCAATTACACGGCCTCTCCATACGGTAGCCGGCCTTGAGTAGATTGTAGAGATTATGCACGTCCACTCCAGGATACGGGGAGGCTCCTAACGTGATCAACTCCCACAGGAGCACGCCGAAGCTCCAAACGTCCGATTTGCTGGTATACACATGGTCGGCCAGGGATTCCGGCGCCATCCATTTTACGGGCACTACGGGCACGAACCGTAAAACCTTGGATAACGCGAAGTAACAGCTAGTCGGGCTCGTGCGAGTCATTAAAGGTGTTTTTTCGCGTGAATCCCGCTCGAAAGAGTTACGACCGGCTTACCACGTCGTGGTTGAATTAGGATCGTTAGTATTAAACTTGCTAAAATATTGTTCGCGGCTCGCAATGTTGCACTTCTCAATGCTGAATTACGACACTTTTTGTTCCGATTAACTTATATTTATCCTTGTCATTAAATAAGATTACAATTCGTTAGATTTATTTGATATTTTTGCGTATATCTGTAAATTGTATTATTTATATTAATTATAACCCGCTCGTTATTGTAATACAATAAGTAATAATAATCAACAGCCAAAGACGAGCATATCAGTGGTGTTAAATATTTTATTCTTCAATTTTCTAACATAAACCGTAATGATCGTTTTACGTAATTGTTACGGTTTATGTTAGAAAATTAAAGAATAAGGTATTTAACACCACTGAATTGCTCGTATTTGGCCGTTGATTATTATTACTTATTGATCGTTTCACGTAATCGTTACGGTTTATGTTAGAAAATTGAAGAATAAAGTATTTAACACCACTGAATTGCTCGTATTTGGCCGTTGATTATTATTACTTATTGATCGTTTCACGTAATCGCTACGGTTTATGTTAGAAAATTGAAGAATAAAGTATTTAACACCGCTCGTTTTCGGTCGTTGATTGCATTATTTATGTTGATCTAAATAGTTTGATTTAAAATATGATGCTATAATTTGCTATGTTACACTTCAACGATGGGAAGATGTAACGAGAAGTCTGTAAGTTTCGAATTGGAGTGCAGATTATTAATTAGTGGTCTATCTTACCTCGTCCCTTGCTTCGCTTCAAATACGCATCGTCCTCGTATACATCACGAGTTAGACCAAAGTCCGAGATCTTGCAGACCTTGCCGGTCGCGAGCAAAACATTCCTCGCCGCGAGATCTCGATGCACCAACTGCAGTGCGGAGGAAACTTTGATTAATTGCTAATGACTTGACCGAATCGAGTTGCGAGACACTTCACGACTTTCGCGTTATCTTCCGGAGAATTGCAGGGAGAATTGCAATCGCACGCTCTTAAATTTCATTAACTAAGTTTCGAGGAAAGTCAATTTGAATACTCCCAGGATTCGGTTACCGATTTTCAATTTACTCTATTAAAATATTTTAAACACTAAATTAGATATTTTGTAAATAGTGAGTCTAATAATTTGGAAACAAAATTCTAGCTAATTTGACGGATACTTCGAAACGGCATTATCGTACCTTGATATCAGCGAGATACGCCATCCCTTTGCTTATTTGCCAGGCGAACGAGAGAATATCGCGCGGTGTTATGGTATAGTTCAATGCATTATCGCTGCACTGCGACTCCTCGCTGACGTTGATCGGCGAAGTGGAAAGCAGAGACGTCGGTGCGGGTGTTCTGCTCTCCGATTCCAAGTGCCGGCTGCGCCTCAGATAGTTACTGAAATTTCGTGTAAATTTATCCTATAAACCGCGAGGGTTAACCGAGAAATTGGTGGTCAATAATCCGTCCGTTCCTGAGAAACATGGATGGCGATGGATCGCCCGGCATGTGCATCGTATCCGCGGAAAAATTTAATTACCGGGAGCAACTGGTTTCGCAAAGGTTGTTGTACCGCCGCCGGCGCGCGGCGGTGGCGGGAATTCCACGCGGCGGAATTCCGCATCGCGGTAAATTCCTGGAGTTATTTCCGCGTTTGCAAGTCGGTCGCGTTGTGCAATGTCATTCATTTAGACATGTATATGGAAGCATTGTTGGCATAAATAGAAGATAAAACTGCTCGACTTGTGATGTTATCTCTCTCGACTATAACGGGATAATGAAAATACCGAACTACGAATACCAAGTATTATATTCACGCGCTATTTATTCTTTTTTTTTACACTTAACAAAAGAGAAAATTTTCCCTTTAACTTTCCGAAATAATACCTTTATCTAAGTCCGTTACCAGAGATTCTTCAAAGTATTATTTATCATGTACACTTATAGTTATGTACTTGTTATAAATTATATATAGTCATATATCTATTAAATATTTTAAAAATAGAAAATCTGTAAATATAAGAAATGATAAAATATACAAGAATCTCTAATTTAACCTTGTTGGAAGATTGCGTGTTTTTTATCACATGACAAAAGATAAAGCTATCTACACGTAAGTTAAAGCCACTTTCGACAGGCATGACGCATGAATCGCATCGATTCGCTTCCAGCTGACGTACTTAGCAGGACTTTTATCAATAAGGCCAGAAGTTCGTGAAACGGAAAGGTCATAAATAGCGATCAGGACAGCGACGGTCGAATATATATCACGGCGCGCACTTACCGTAAGGAGCCGAATTCGGCGAATTCGATGATGAGATAGACAGGCGCGCCCGGCGGTGTCGTGCAAGCGCCCAGCAGCCGAATCACGTTCGGATGCTGTGCCTCCTTCAGCAGCTGATATTCGGACAGCAGATCCGTCAGTTCGGAGGCACACGCGTCCTCCTTCAGGGTCTTCACCGCGACGGTCGTGGGACCGGGAATTCCGCCGATGTTCATAGCCTTGGCGCGCAAAACGCGCCCGAACTCGCCCTCGCCCAGCACCTGCTCGATCTTCAGGAGCGATCGTGGAAATTCCCACTTTGGATCCGGCTGAAATTCCACATGAAAATTCACAAATTAAACACGCTCGTAATCAATTTTATAATTTACCGCAAACTCGACTAACAACAACTTTAATTTCTTTTCTGGAAGTCGTAGAGTAATTTTTAATCATTGAGCTAATATTTCGATATTATCTTTAGACATTTATGCTTAGTAAGCTCGACCTATTTACATTTAAATTACACACGTAATGCTAGATTATTATTATCTTTGCTTAGTTTTGTTTTAAATTCCAATTTTCAGAATTTGTTTTCTTTGGAATGCGTGTAGAACAATTCGAGAAATCCCGAACACGAAGACGGCGTATGCGAGTACCGATTAATAAATCCTTTCGAGCTTGTTACGATAAGAGCTTTACTCTCTCTAATCCGGCGTTACGCCTCGACGGTACGTGTTTCCACGTTCGTGTCAGACGATATCTGTTCGGCATTACTTCGCACGAGTTGCTTAGTAAAGGACGCGAGCGGATACCCAATTAAACGACGGTTCAAGAATGATAATAGGATCACGTAACTAATGAGAAATACCTCCACAAATTAGCAGTCACTTTGAATTAGTATTATCCACGGAGAATTTTGTTACAAGATTGCCAAATAATTCATGTCCAATGATTATAGAGATTAATTTTAATCAATAAACGCGACATAAATCGTTGAAAAAGATCGTGCTTAAGAAATACGGCGAAATGGATATTTTATTATTTTCTTTACATTCCACTTTGTTTTGTAAAGAATTGATCTTAGGAGACTCTTCTCTCAGCAGTATGACAGAACTTTTTCGGAAAGGGATGCAATCCGATGCACTATCGATGTATAAATTTTGTAACGTGCCAATTCCGAGATATTCACAACAATATCACCGCGTTACTGTTGTCATCTCCGAAGAATTTTCTTCGAAGGATTCGCATCTATTTTTTATATGAAAGTGATGAAAACTCTCGAAGAGCGTATTGCTGTAAAATAACATGATTTTAGTTGCGGCCTTTTCAATTTAGCAATTTTAAAATGAGATTATTAAGTATATCATGTTTGTCGTAAACAAGAAGCTAATATGATTAGGCTTTATTGCGAATAAGCAATTTAGCAGACAAAGTTGTGTAGAGTCTATTTTAAGCGGGAGAATTAAATTGTTAATTGAAGCAGATTAATTTGCTCTCCGATCAGAGTCTAGTTATAAAATCATCTCTAGTCTAAAGTTTGATAACGAAATATATGATTTATATGACGTAAAAGTGCTCTCGATGAATTCGCGTGTACGTCACGAAAAGGTTTACCCGGTAAACCCACTGTTCACTGAGCCGCACACGTCATGTTAAAGTCGATCCGACTTCGTTTCGACTTTATTGAATAAAAGTGACTTTATCTCGCTAGTGTCGCTTCAGGAACACGCCTCGCAAAGAATAGAAATATCGTGAATTCTTTTCTCGCGGCTTTACTTGTCTTTTTTTCATTGATATTTTTATCGTGTTCTTTCATTCGATTGTGGACGCTCCAAGCAACGGAATGCACTTGCATACCTTTTTGTTTATCGTATTTTATTCAAAGAAAAACAGAAAAAAATTTTTGTAATAAGTATTATTTCCTTAATTAAAATTTTCAATATAAGAATTGATTACAAGAAAATACTGAACTGAATTATGCGTGTAACATGTACATTATATTAAATTTTATATTTTATATTTTATTAAATTTTATTATTTTACGAGATATGTTTGTTCCGCATTTTTCATTTGCATATTCCGAGCTTTTGTGGTATTTGAAGGAGATGCACCGAAATGTATTTGCATTCCGCTTTAAGGGATGAAAGAAAGAATTCAGTTGAAAAGTTCTTATTATTAACTAGACTTTTTTTTACGGAATAAGAAGATTTTAATTCAAGAAGATGTTGACAGTCCTCTGTGAAAAATTCTGGTGACCCTCATAACCCCAAGCAATGTTAATTACGTCAAACAATGTTAGGAATTGTTCCGAGATGCGGGAGATGCCGAGTCGAACTTTAATTTCGGTGTAACTCTCGAGGCAAATACGAGTGGTGCTAAAAAGTTTTCGCAATCGGGGGGGGGAGGAGGGGGGTGAGACGCAGACGTTAGATAAGATTCCTTTGCATATTGCGTTCGAAGTAAATTACAGAGCCGCTACGTGCCGAGGGCGGTATTCACGTGGCGCGAGAGGCGCGCATTGAAACACGCGATTGCCCGAGATATCGGAAAGTAACGATGTGAAGAACGACAAGATGAGAAACTGTCGGCTATTATACTTCTGAGAAATAATAAAACGCTGATGAGTTTCTTCCTTCCACATGATCCCTAATATAATTTGCAAAATTTGCAAAGTGCTACGTTCTCTCAAAGATATCCAAGACTCTTAGAAGACTTTAAAATTTTAGATTAAACCTTAAATTGAGGCAATCCTGATTTCTTATTGCCTCATCAGTAGTCAGCTCGAGCGTTACGTCCTTTTAAGAGCCTGGACCAAGGGAAATTCCTCCCCGAGAATACGCAACATCTACTTTGTGGAAATGCGTCTTCCGCGATTTAACGCGTTTCTAAGAGACGGGCGATCGAGCGCAAGCAACGTCATTACTAAATAAATATCCCGGGCGAACTTGAAGACTACCGAAGGTTGACCGAGTTTCCGAGTCGCGCTTAGATTCTGAGAACCGAAACCCTCTTGAAGTCTCCGCGCTACTCCGTGCGGAAAGCTGAAAGAGCTTACGCGCTTTAGCACGCCGCTTGCGGGATTACGGGGATGCACGCTAACACGCGAGCACGCACGTACAACGTATCACGTGCAGGCTGGCGACCGCGGCACGGAAAAGTCTGCGGATCGTGTGTTGCGCAGTTGTAGACACAGCTGTGGAAAGCGGGCGAGGGAATTTTTACGATTTTTCCTTCGCGTGAAGGAAAGTTATTAAAGAAATAAATAAAAGTATGAAATTTATTTTTCCTGTTATAAAATTTTCTCTCACGCAAAACTTTTTGGTGGGGATGAAGTTGTGATCGCTCCATTCGCACCGATATTGAGCAAACTGGTTTTATTAAATTTCATGATACACGTGAAAAAAAGTTAATAAAGGAAAAAGAGAAGCTTCTTGAATTCTTCTTGAATTCATATGTGAAAAAGTTTGACGATATATGATCCGTTCGTTTCGTTTCCCTTTTGGTACTTTTCTTCTTTTGTTTCAAGCGCAACAAATGCAGCTTCATAGGCAAACTTGTAGAAAAGTGAAACACTTTTATATTCATGAAATATAAAATATTAAATATCTATTAATTTAAAAAATAAATATTTTCAATATTAAATTATAATTTCTTTTTTAATATAAATGTTTGTTGAGTTATGTCGGAAGGTCTACTTGCAAACAGAATTGTAAAATTAATTTACTAGCTTAGAGAACGTGGCGCGATAATTTGAGCATAAGCGGCTTACGGAATAATTTTATTATTATTCAAGAACTATTAAAGAATGCCTTTTTCATCTCGCATCATTCGCTGGAAAGTGTGCCGGCTAGATAACACCGGTGTTAAAGTAATAAGAAAGTTTCTGCAACTTTGCAGACTCTATATCTTAGATAACGTCTATTCAAGAGTATAATATATCGGGGACCAAACTGTTATAATTTCAGTGACCTCGATATTGTTACAAACATGAAAGTATGTATCTTACCGATTGTCGTGCTTTTATCGTCACAAATAAATATTTATTTTATATTTTCTTCGCAAACGTAAATATACCTCTTTACTCTTATGATATGGAATAAAAATTTTATGACATACGAAAATCTTTCGACAAAATTATACCAATTGAAGATTTTTCAGTGCACGTATAAAGTAAGCCCATAAATATCAGGTTTATCTCATTCTTATGCTAAGTTCTTCCATTTCTAGTGGATAATATCAGTAAATATTCAGAACGAAGTAGAAGATTACTTACCGGGCATGTTTTGGGTAACAATAGGTGACGATTCGCCGCCGTGAACGTGTCCAGGCCGATCAAGAGACCATCGCCGCGATCGATGTAGTCGGAGGGCAAAATACCAATACCATTTGCCGCATCGTCCACCCTGTGTTTGCATTCCCGTCGAGCGCCCTTCGCCGCCATTCTGGAACGCAAAGCATCGCGATGCGGAAGACGAGCTATGTTGGCTCATGAAGCTATTTTGGTTTGTGGAGTGAAATAGGATAATTGGAGCTGGGCTAACTGTGCCGTTATCAATTATGGCAGTGTAAATTACTTTACCCTTTTATACAATAGTAATTATTACGATTATATAGAATTAAAATGTAAAACTGATATGTTTTTTTTTATAAAAAAAATAAAATACTAAAAAGAAATTGCAACAAGTATTTTACTATAAGATGAAGTACGTTTAATTTTTCTCCTTTTGTTTTGATCGTTTCGAGATGTATTAATGCAACTTAGCGGAAGTTACTCCATTGTGGTCACCAGTTACTCTGAGAGAGGAATTCTGTTAGACATTGACCTAAATTCGAAAGTTTAGATAGCTTGCACACTTGCGAGGTTGAATTGCATATACAAGAGATATGCTAGCGTTCATAATACCTCTCGCCAATTTGATAAAAATTTACTTGGCGGAAGTTGAATATCAAATTTTCAAACATATTCGATTTGGTTTTCTTTCAGTTTAAAATTGTTGTAGAAAAAAAAATGATGAAAACGCGTACTCTGACATAAAATAACCAAATAGAATATATTTAAAATTCATAAAAGGAATAAAAATAAAGGTAACCGATTGCAAAGCTGCGAACGTAAAAAAAAAACGTGCTATCGCAACGTGCATATCATTGAAACTTTCGCAATTCCACTCGTTGTGAGAAACTTTCGAGTTCAACTTTACTTCTGGACAAGTTAAACAAATATATTCTTTCCTTTCGTGAAAAATTCTCTCGATTTGTATTCCTGCAATGAATTCTTTGATATGCGCCAAAAAGTTATAAAACTTCAAAGTAAAACTTAAAATCTAGTTTTATATATAGAATATATATATAAAATGTGAA
Source organism: Wasmannia auropunctata (assembly GCF_000956235.1). Lineage (NCBI taxonomy): Eukaryota > Metazoa > Arthropoda > Insecta > Hymenoptera > Formicidae > Wasmannia > Wasmannia auropunctata. Next base: position 72,322 of record NW_012029405.1, on the reverse strand, counting down.
GGAAGATATATCGGATTGCGGATTTTAAAACGCAATAAACTAATCTTGCAGATAACAATCAAAATCTTATGGATTATCACATTGTGCTATCTGCGCTTTACTTCTAGGAATGACGCTTCGACATTTTGTACTTTGATATTAATAAATATATATGTATATGCATTAATTTTCACATTTTCGTTTTATATCTGATGTAAGTTTTACAACTTCAGAAAGTTGTCCGAGGTTAAATAAACCACGTATAAATCCCAGTTACTACAAGTAATGCCATTAATTCCTTGTAAACATAAGATTCAAGCTGATAAGCTCTGCACAAACCACTGGTCCAGAAGCAATTCACCAAATCCTTTTAAGATCCGTGCGGACGAAAAGACTTGTAATAAGATATTGTCACGTTCTACTATAATCTTATATCGTGATAGTATTACAAGTTTCTCCAAGCAACTTTAATAGCTCTTAATTCTTTTATATGCTATTTTAACTTTAACCTACCAATAAATAATGTGACATATATACACATATAATATATATATATATATCTGTCTCTATATATATATCAGTATTATGTATAATAAATTTATTCATACTTATATTTTGTTTTTGTAAAAGAAAGCTTGTCAAAAGTTATGTGCTGAAGAAGACTTACTTAAAATATTTTTTACAATGCTGTATACAATTTCGAAATCGCATTAACAAATAATTATGTCATCTCGTGTAATTAATTTTTTTGGCCAGTTACCTATATCTCCACGTTATGAATGACCCCACAATCACGATCAACACGAACAAACTAGCCCCAATGACACCCATCATGCACGTGGGGCCGCACGGTCCGTTGGACGCTGCAAAAGCGTAAAAGGACAAAGGTTAACACTGCTCGATAGAGTAAAAAACAGGCAGTGTAATGTAAAATCGCAATATTAAGAGAAAAGATCATATAAATTTTATTTTTTCAATCAAAAGCATTCAAAGTGGAATGTTTGGATAACTTTGATTGAAATATTTCGTAGTTTTTAATTTCGAAATTCAGTGCTTCTATAAATATTTATGCAACAATTACGCTTAGGCTGTTAATGGCTCTTCTCCGCGATTTGATATCGTCTGGCACACAATATAATTTCTATATACGAAAGAGAAAAGGACGAATAGATGCGATGACCGACCTTTGCGCGCGCCCGACACGACAGCATCGTTTCCCTGATTACGTAATTTTCCGGTGGCCAGTCGTTCCTCCCTTGTCGTTCCGGGCACGTCATTTCCTTGATGCAAAAAGGAGTCGACCCCGCAGGTGCATTTCAGTAGATCGTTGCAGGTGCAGGTATTCAGGCCGCTCTTTATGCCGCGGCCGTTGCTGTTCATGTGTGCGAGAAGAACGTCAGCTAAAAACGCGAATACAACCAGTCTCAGATCGATCGAGTGCCTCTTGGGGACGAGTATAGTAAATCCTTCTTCAATAGCCCTTTAAAGCCCTTTCGACGGAACACTACTACGACAACGCGAAATCCTTTTAAATAGAAGGCTTTTGAACGAAAAGAACCGAAAGTATCTGTGTCACGACTGAAGATCTAAAACACGACCCTATATATATATGCTTGTATTTTTTCTACATACATCTAAAAGAGAGCTTTTTAAAAAGAATTTTTCTCTTTTTTTTATAAAAATGCTTTAATTGTCGTAAATAATTTGCTACTCGATCCATTTTTAACAACACAACTTTTAGTTTAAAAACGTTTTAAAAACATTTAGAAATTTAAAAAATTTGAATTTTGTCCTTTTAAAAAATTTTTTCTTTTTTTTCTTTTATAAAACGCTTCAATTGTCGTAAATAATTTGCTATTTGATCATTTATTTTTCAGTGATAAAGTGATGAAAGTGACAGTGACATTTTAACACGCGGCTGGTTTTACTGCACTAATCCGATCGACGAAACAATAGATACGACTCACATTCGCAGTCTTGCGGACATATGTGCGGATTGCTGCGCTCCAGTTCGTCGCATTCGTTGTCCGGGCAGTACGACAAATTCGGAGAACAAGTTGAATAATATTCCGACATTTGAGAAGCGTTGTTGCTCCTCCAAACGCATCGACCGATGAAACTGCCTTTGCTGCACATAAATCCATTATTAAAGCCCTCTTATAATTACACATAATACTGAAAGGGGGGTTTACATAAAGTGTTACAAGCTACTTTCTCAGAATTATTAGGAGCTTCCATTATACGGATCATACTGTATTAAGCGATAAGAAGAAGATTTTAACAAATTTATTCTTAGGCATAAATTTAATCCTAAATCGATCCGACTAAAATAAATTTAATATTTCTTTAAAAAGTATCCTTTATTCAGAAGAGTGAAATATGTAAATTTAATTTGGTAAAAATTAACTGGGGAAAAAAGATTATATAAAATATAGATAAGGAAAAATTTTGTAGTAAATAGATTAAATATTGAAAAAAGTATATTTTTTTAAACAATTTTAATAATAAACGACAATTCTTTCAATACTAAATTAGCATCTTTAATACAGGGAACAAATCAAAATACGGAAGAGAATAATCGTTATTATTATTAACAAAGCAAAAGGAATGATAAAAAAATTAAACCGTCGATTAACATCTTTTACCTTATTACACCAGAAAACGATAATCATCAAGAGGGACACGGAAAGCGAGTCAAGTGGAACCTAATGGAGAAGCCATAAACCTGGACGCGCTATCATCCGAAATAGTCGTTACGATGAAATCGTGCCCAGTGCCACGTGAAGTTCTTCCGAGAAAAAGAACGAAAGTAATGACCTAGCCTCCCCATTTATTTCTTTGTGGAAAATCACCGTCAATTCCGAAACACAATGATAGCGCGGATGTTCAATAGCAAATAGATTTGCTGTGTATAAAGGATCGCCATCGCGATCAATAGTATTTTTCAAACAATGGCTATTGTATCTATTATTTGGAAACCTATTAATTGCGTAATGACCTAAATATGCTTTAACAATTTTCCTTGAGCAATGTAGATGTTATTTTAAACTTTTTATAAAGTGCAAGTATAGTCTTTTTGAATGCACAGTAGCATTTGTAAAATTTGTGATACGTAGAAACAAGTGGGATTATGCGCCATTTTCCAGTGGTGTAATTATAAAGTAAGATATGCAACATTTGTGGAACGCGAGCTAGGTCTCTATGGAATGCGCTTCTGTTGTTAAACTCACTAGTAATGGATTTACACCGCTTGGAAATTAAAGGGAACGTTCCTGTCGCGTAAAATAAGAAAAATTGCTCAACAAAAGTTCTGCAGACGTGATAATCTACAAATGACGAACAATTAAAATGAATTGTAATATAACGATAATAATCCTAATAATAATTAACGTTATAGGATCTACTATAATTGCTATTTTGTCTCGTATATAATCACGATTCGATCGTTCTAACAGTGACTATTATATTTACAAAAGAAAATTATAAATTACTTCAATCGTTCGTTGTTACATTGGATCTTTGAAACAAAATTCCTAGTAAGGGCTTTCGCAGAATTTGTCGTCCGAAAGGATTATGATTGCTCAAGGGGAGTCGTTCAGTTTGTGGGAAAATAGATGATACATACCTGAGAACTCCGCTGCCGATTCCGCAGGACTTCTCGCATTCCTCGCGCGTTTCCGCATTCGCGCATGAGCGCTTCTCTTGAGCCGATTGTCCGCACGGGACAATCTTCGTTACGTTGACTAGATTCACTCGCAGCGTCTTGAGCATCGCGGTACCATCTGCTCTGATCCATTTTAATTTCAGTCTGGTGAACAGATCGATATACCGTATTATGCTCGTGCGACAAGAAGGTTTGGTCTGGATGGGGAAAGTGTCGATACTCATCGACCTAACGTGATCGAGACGCAAGACATAAATCTTCTCACGCCAATAGACTCATTATTTTTCGGGCTTATAATTTTGCGGCGTCCAATTAAATTAATTTCAAAATCCTGACTCACAGCAAATATATTCCTAAAGCAATAAGAAACAAATAGAAATTTTTAAATATATAAGGCATTATATTTTTTTGTTATTAAATTATCGATTTTTCAGTAAAAATATCTGAAAGATTATTTCTGACAAGAATACGAATATAATACAGGTATTTATAAATCGTGAAAAATCGTTGTTTAGGTCGTGCTCGCGTGTCTGGTTAAGTACTTGGAGATCTAATTTGTTTTGAAGTAGGTATCTGGCACGTTTCAATATATAATTATTATAACTTTGTTAAATATAGGAAATCGATCAACGGAAGGTATTGTAATTGCATTTATGTTCTGCAGATCAGAAACACAGTTGCGAACGTTAATAACATTTCGCTCTTCCTGCACAGAAATGGCTATCTGACTGCAGGTAATAATTCACTCGCGCACGACATTGGGTCATTTACAGGAGACGAACGGACTTACTGAACGGGACTGGGCTCGAATTGTAGCTTAGTTTCATCGGCGACGTAAATGATGCCGTCATGTTCGGTGACGTTGAATGCACTCGAACCGTTCAAGACGAAAGTAATCGAAGAATGCGGCTTCTCGATAGGTTTCGCCACGCGTAGATATTTGGGCGAAATCCGGGCTATCTTCACATTCGTCGGATACGAGACCGTCGCGACAGTTGGCGGTGCTGAGGTCGCTAAAGATTGGTGTACCGGTCCCGAGAAAGTTATGCTGATATTCACCTAAATAAAAGAAAATATGAATTATTGTTAATCCTGACGTTCAAATAAAATTTTAAAGGGAGAAAAATTACTTGTTATCGCATTATTTTTATACTCGTGTATTATAATTATTTTTACTTTTTATAGTTATTACGCGTTTCTACTAAATTGACTTACTTGTTATCTCATTTTTTTTATCAAACTTTTTATAATGCTATTGTGCGAGTATTGATTGTTTAAAATGTTCTTTTAATGATGTAGAAATACTCGTGTAGCTGGAAGCTTTTCTTGTAGTAGGAGCTTACATAATGATTAATGATGGAGGAAGGATTGGCTTGTTCACAGAGTGAGAATCTTAAAAACGAACGAGAAGAAATATTATTGCTTTGAAATACTCTGAATAAGCTCCTCCTTTATTTCTGTGTAACTTTAATGTGTAAACTTTATATATGTCTATATAATTTTTTAATATGTTTTTTATCATATATTATTATTATGTTTATTACTTTTTTTTAATACTGATTAAAGTCTTTTTCTTTTACAATATTAAAAATTATATTTATTTTAAAAACTTTTATCAGAGGCGTGCGATAAATTGTTACATGAAAAACGATTGGGAAGATTCTCCACGGCTAGAAAGGATCTCGAACGAAACTCAAACCGCGATATCTTACCGCGAAAAATCAATATTAAAGACCACCGCAGGTGCGATTGCTACGTGACGCTCTTTATTAGAATTTATCGTCCATTTCTTGGTATACTCATGGAATGGTTATAGCGGGCAAAGTCTCCTCGGCACTTAAACGCGTACCAATCTCTTCTTGAACGCCGCGTAGGAACTGCGAATAAATTCTAATCTCAGTTCGTTTACAATTCGATAGTGCTAGCATGCCACTTTTACCCACAAAAAAAAAGATTCTTTTAAATTATATTTTAGACTTTAAGGTATAAAACATCGAGAAATATATTTCGATTTTTTGTTTAAGCAGAAATAAGGGTGAGAGAAAGTCCAAGAACTCCCAATGGATATTTAATGAGAGTGATTTTGAAGGATGCGTTTACATGGCCGAAGACCAGCATTTAACTGAGAGAGCGTTAGGATATCGCGTTTCGCGAGGAAAGATATGATTACCCAGGAGGATCGCCGATACTACAGACACGGCCTGATTTAAGGGTCACGGGATATTAAATCAAGAGCAGGTCGCTGAGGTCGCTTGGATATCGGCGTCGAGATTTATTTTCTCGCGTGGTTTCAATTTAAGCAGCTAGTCGTGCGCGGCGCGGATGATATAGGGTATCCATTAAAGGAGCACGACGAGCGCGGCTCGAATTAGAACGAATGCCATCCGATTATTATCGCTTTCGCATACCGTTCCTACAATCATTATCCTCTTTTCAATTATATATTCAGGGTGATGCATGTTTCGCACTGTCGCGCGAGTGGAATTTAACATATAATTAGTAGCGATATACATATGTATCAAGAGTACATTTAATAATTATTGATAAGCCAAAAAAAATGTTTCTCGATCTGTCAATTTGTAGTAAAATATAAATACAATTTTGTCGTACTATTCAACATTACATATATTTCTGTCAAAATATCGAAACAAAAATTACTTGATGCAAATTTTAAAAATGAATTTTTATTTTAGTTTTTAACGTGGTACACTTAATTTGTATATTAAATAATTTTGCAATTAAATTTATTACGTTAGAAAATTAGAAAAAAATGTTGCAAAAAAACTTTGCAATTTGCAATTTTGAATTCATCAAGATTTAAACTGTTTTGCTCGTTAGTCACGTATTCTGTATGAATCGACTACAAATTGTACTAGATGTGAATGATTAAACATTCCCATCTAGCGGAAACGATGGGACAAAATATTTGGAGATTGCATTCTATGCGGAACAATGCGTTTATTCGCGCATATTGCGCTTTGTGTCACAATTTCGAGAGCTTCTTTGTGAATTTCATCGCAGCAGTCAGTCAGATTATTTCGATTGAACGAATGTGTTTTTTCCGGGGACGGAAAAATTTCCGAAAAGATCGTTCATACGTTTGTCAGGAAAAAAACATCGAGAGAGAGAGAGAGAGAGAGAGAGAGAGACAGAGACGACGCGTTAACGACGAATTGCATTATTCGAAAGCTCGGCAATAAGTGACTTACACCCACACGCCAATTTCAGATGGCGGACGCGGGTATTTAATCTGCGATTAGCCGCCTCCGCGAAATCAATGCCGCACCCCAAGGAACCTCTAACAAGGCGAGATTTCACCACCTAATTGTTTAATGGCCTCCGATTATACGGCGAAGCGAGGATTACGGATGCAAGGCGCACGACTAATGGCCATTAATGAGTCCTTATCTTTCGACTTCCTCGATACAAACCCGGATCGATGTCGTATCATGCCGATCGGAAGTGGACCCGACAGAAACGGAAGGAAATTTGCATTTAAGAGAGAACGCTTGCATTTATGAAAATATGGATACGGCCTTTGAGAGAGTGGAGTCGTAAATCAATTTAGTTTCGAAATTAACAATTAAGAGGTTATCTCGATATCTCGGTAGAGAGATTATCAATAGGTACTTTTATCTGAAAAAGAGCGCTTTGCCTCTGAAAGGATTAACAGTTGTTTAATTATGCACAAATTTCTAATATTGCAATTTCATCTCGCTCTAACAACCAAACTTAAATTTCAATAGTTATAGTTATTGGAGAGATTTGTACTTGCTGTAAATGAGTGGGGAACAATCTTTCATGGATGAAAGTTCCGCGTTTCACGTGAAGTGATCATAGATCTAAGTCTGAGATATCATGGGTGTCTTGGTCTTCTCGTATATTAAACCAGGCTCTCCGCAAGTTATGAGATCAGTACGGTGCACTTTCGGCCTCGAGTTTTGCCGTTCACAAATGACATATGGCGGTGAGATATCGCGGGGACCTCTGCCGATATTGCGAAATTTATCGGTGCGAACTTTTTTAATCGAACAACAGATTCTCAGCATGGCACGCTGCACGTGTGCTCTTTGTTCATTTCGACGAATGAGTGCATTACGAAGAGCTCTGATTTGATTCCCCGATACAGCATGCAGTCAATTTTTAATAAATCAATATTTTAGCAAACAAAAATTATTCCTATTATTATTTTTTCGATAATTTGGATTAATATTAGAATTTGTCTTGCCATGAATAAAAATCTTACTTTTTGATTTTCAAACTAATTGTTTGGATACGCGTGAAGAAATAAAATAAAAAAATCTTGCTAGGCGTTTAAACTATAAGATCAGAGAAATTATAGAGGCAGAAAGCACTTTGGGGTGTTCCGATCTTTAAAGTGCACTGGAGAAAGTTGAGGAACTAGGCTTTTACTCTATCTAACATGCTACCACGTTCGGAATCGGCTCTTAAGTCACTTGGCCACTGTCCTTTGACACATTGCAAATGGAGCAAGTACTTCAAGTTGCTTGTCAATGAGTGTCGGTGACGTAGAATCGATACTGAACTCACCGTATTTGCCCCGTATCCCGCGAGAAGCGATTCATCCGTGAATTGAAGGACTACGCGATACGGCGATTTCGGCAGCAGCGTCTTCTTGGTGTAGATCTCTGAAAAATACGCGAGACGGGTTCTCGGTTACAATAAAAGTACAAGCGGGCATTTATCAAATGGAATGAAATATGAAACGAAATATGAATGCAAAATGAGAATAAGTGCTCGAACGCGTGCTCGATGTACTTACTAGAAAAAATGCCGGTGGAAGGCGCTTGGTTCGGACGCGTGTGATGCTCGATCGGCAGAACATTGTGAATAACGGTCAACGCGTTGGACGTATCGTCAAGCAGATGAACGCTGTATTGGTTGCTGGTCACCTCATCCGCGTCCTTCAGAACCAAAAGATTCTCATTCACCAATGGAGAACCCTGTAACATAAACGTTTCTTTGCATAATTTTGCGTCACGAATGTAGATTGCATATTATATTGTAAATGATTTAATTTCATTTACGTTTTTTAACATCCGCATAATTTATACCTATTATTTTTATATACAAGTAATCTTTATCATTTCAATAATTTATCATTTCATTTTTTTGTTTTAATTTACTCATTCACTGCAATTATGATAATGAAAACCTTTCAGTTTTATTAAACTTCTATAATAATTAGAAAAATATACATAAAGCTTTTTTTAGCCATTTCTAATGGTATTAAATTGTTTCAGTAACCGTTTTAAGTATTTTCACTGCACTTAGTGAAACGGTAGATTTCGATTAACTGATCGAACTTAGCTCATTAAAGTCTCCAACTAGATTCGTAGAGAGTTCTCAGGTGTTTCGGTTATTCGAACGAAACAATTGCTCCTTCATCGAAGTGAAATGAACAATAAAAAGTAACAGCTGAATGAAAGGAAAAAAGGTGTTTACCAAGGACTGTGAAAAGTAGTGAGGAAAAAAGAGGATTTGATGAGAAGGAGTTGGAAAGGGGTATCCCGAGAGAGGTTTAATCAGGATCAATCCCAGCTAAGCTATTCCTCTCTCGCCGTAGGTATACTTCATCACTCTCGTATGTCTTTTGTAATGCTCGTCGCAGTTGGCGTTTCCTTTTTATTATGCACATCGTGTTGAAAACAACGCAGTAATTACGCGAACAATGAGTGCTTGATTAAGTCTCGTTTCCAGCGTGGTGACGCCGCGGTTGAAAAGCGCAATTCATTCATGGAGAAACGCTGAATTTGTCAAATAAAATGCTCCCGGATGTTGGGCAAGTTAACAAATAAAATAAGGACAGTTGAAGTTATTCTGAAAAAAAATAAATTTTGACTCGACGATCCTTATCTATACATTTTTAAATAATTTTTTTTGTGATTTCTTGCAGAAATGTAATTTAGATCTGATATCTTATACTGCTTTTTTACATTTTATATGTTTATTTATTTACAAATAAAGGCGCAAATAAATAATTTACATTTAACTTATAGAAAGTTTGATTCAACAATTTAATTTTCTTTTAATGAAAGATATAAAACAGAAAAGTGAATATTATCAGGATCATAAAGTTGGATTAAAACTAGAACATAGACGGGGCGGGATTTCGATATAGATCAGCGATGCCCTTACGCTCCCATGACGATAAATCTTGACTTACTTAATACCAGCAAGTTAATTGGTCCTAAGTTACTTGAACGATCGTGGCAAGCGTTAATTTAGTTGGCTCAATTTCGATATTGTAAAATTACCTTGGAGAACTCCGGAAGCGTTATAGCGATGGAAGTGTTCCCTTGCACCGTCGGAGGATTGTCGTCTTCGTCCAAAATGTCGATGGTGAGAACGTCCGTTTGCACGTGCTGCATCCCGGTCTTTTCTTCCCAAACGACACATCTCACTTGGATCTTGACGTGAGGTCCAGGTCCTCCCGGAGGTCCGATAACATCTCGGTCTAAGGATGCGTTCGCAAATAACTTACCGTTCACTACGTGAAAATAGTCCGTTCCTGTGAGACGAGAATAAAATTCAACTCTCGTTGTTCCTACGTTGCTTCAAGTTCAATATCAAGTGTAGTATAGCGTATGCGTTATTCAAAAGTGGTCTGTGGTAGCAAAGCACCTATATCGTTAGCATAAATTACCATAATCGAAGAGGTTCCAGGAACAGTGGTGCAAGCGCCAAATTTATTAGATAAGAATCTAATGAAAAAATATTGTCGTAATATATTAAAACATTGACAATTAACAAAAAGCTGTAATATTATAATAATACATATTATTTTAATGTATTACCCGTATTATTCAAATTAATATAAAAAACTCTTATTTTCACACATATCCCACATAATTTTAGATATTGACATCAAAGTTATTATTAATGTTGCAATACTTTCTGACGCATTTACAAATAATATATAATCTTAACAAAATATTTAAATTGGTCAATATTTTAATATAAGTAATCTATATATCTCTATATGTGAGTGTATTTTTTTCGCGGTTTTCTATAAAAGTTTAATGTTTATATCTCACTATTGTTAGCTTAAACTCTCTCTCTCTCTCTCTCTCTCTCTCTCTCTCTCTCTCTCTCTCTAGCTCTCATCCAAAAAGCCGCATTTGAAATATGGCGCTTGCAACATTTTCCCGGTAGCCACTTCTATTGTATTCAGCGGACGAAAAATAAAATTTAAATCGTCGGTGAAGAGATTTGGGGGATTTGATATATGATTCGGCGCACACAAAAGAGGGCCACAGGTTTCTGTTGTTACGTATTACTGCTGCCATTGCAACACTAACGACGTCTTCAGTGAATTTTAATGATGACAGTTTCGCGCTGATCCGACGGCAGCTTTAGCGCTCCTCACTGCCGCGAACAGTTGCGGCAGAATTTATTCGTATTTTATGTCGCATGACTCCAATCAATCACCGTTTCGTTGCTCTCCCGGCTTTGTCAGTGCAAAATGCTCGATCCTTGATGGTAGATTTATCTCTCGTAAACATGAACCTGACGGTTTAACGAAGATCGCTAGGGTGACGCAACGATGCGACTTATTGAGAACACGAAGGAGGATAAAGATCTCAAGCGCGAGGGGAATGGAGTTTCCGAATTCCTCATAAATTAATTTTAGACCCTCCAGAAATTTTTTAAAAATTTGTAGATAAATTAATGTTTAAAATTTAAACTATTTATATTCGTAAATAAAGTAATCGAATGAAAGTACACGAGATTGGATTTGAAAACTAAAAGGATTGAGATATCACTGAAGATACTTGCCATTCAATAATTCATATCTGGTGACGCGAAATTCGGGACACACGTAGCTGTATGCCTCCGGGCCGAACATGCCAATCATGGTGACTGGTTGATTCTCATAAATCTTGTATCTCGACGTGTTCCAGAAGCACATGTCCTGCAACGCGAGGAACTTTGTGGACCGACGCCTCCGATAAAATATACCTTGGCGCTTTAACCCGTTAACGGTCGTTTATCTTCTTGTATCGCAAAGCGATCAAATGAAACAAATTTCTACAAATCACTAGTTGTGATGCTTTTACATTCGCCGAATAATAAATGGGTTTAATTCAATTTTCATATTATTCAGATCAATTTTTCATTATTTATGCGCATGGTACATGAATTCCAAGTGACAACTGCGATGGTTAATGGGTTAAACGGGTCGCTCGCGCGAATATTCAGAAGGAAGTAGAAATTTATTACGACAATTTACCTGCACGAAATCTGCACAATTGATTGTTTTTCCCTTCACCGGTACTGGTTGCACTTTTATCTCGAGCACCGCTTCGCCAAAATTCTTTTCCGTCGCTTTGATAATGATATTGAGGTCGTCTTACAACGTAAAAGAGAAAAACTATTTTAAAAACTCCAATTACACATTAATTATTATCTGTTTACAATGTCAAATAAAATTTCTCTTTGTAGAAAATAATAAATAAAAATGTTTCCGTACCATTTTTCGAAAGATTCCGTAGCATAACTTCGCTCGAATTTCTAAGGTAAATTACAGACTCTTCCCGCGGCATGCGGATCTGATACTCCACATTTTTCGGCGCAACGGAGTCGTTCCGTAGGGTCCTGAGGCCGATTAGTTTGACCTCGTCGCGTCGAGCCGAGTACGGGAGCTTTAGAGTGAGGTTCGATTGCGGGAAGTAGAGTCCTGAAACAAAAAAAAAAGGAAATAGATTTATCCGTTAGGTACTTATCAGGATGTGGCCTCTTCCTCCGCAATTTTTCCGGACAGGATTTTCAGATTGCGCCTTAGGCTGACTTATATCGGATATCGTTCCCGAAAGTTGTCGCGTCCAAGAACAATGGCCCCGCGCTCGTAAATCCTCCGCGAAACGAACTCAATGGCTCGCCGGAAGCGTAGGAGGGTACCAGCCGAATTTCGGTGAAGCGAAAACGGTAGTAGGTAATGGTATGTACACTATATAGCGGTGTAGTACTCCAGTTTCGCCGATTTTGCTGACGATTTCGCGCGCGCACGTCGCACACGTTGTTATACTTGGTACTCGGAAACGTCACGTACACCTTACGGCTGTTTGCCGTCGTTGCCGCGCTAAAAGTTGACAGGTACAGCGCAAAAATATCGACAAGCGAAAAGAAATAAGTCCCTGTTAAATTCTTTATATTTAATACTTCTTTTTGTGATAACTTTCTTTAATGTGTGATAACGGTTTTGTTAGTTATTCTTCTTAAACCTGTTTTCCCCAAGAATATATGTTTGGAACATTTTTTTCTTTATGATCACAAAGAAATAGATAACGGATATTGAGAAGAATATTTCTAAATGTCTCTATTATATAAGTATTTGTGTTGGGATTCTTCTACGTGTGAAAGCGAGGGCGTTTAATTTTGTATTAAAAAAGTGCAAGAAACGTGAGAATAAAATCTGTCGTCGAATGGAAATTCAATAGTGTTGCGAAAGCTTGCTTAATGTTTAAATAAGCGAAGACTACCGCCTATTCGGAATCTGGAACCGATTTCACAGCTATTTTGTGTAGAGAAAAAAAAGAGGAATAAATTATATCGTAGAGAGAATAGTCTATCTCTCTCTGATGTATATTTCATAACAGCCAGAGAATTTGCATTTTTGCCGAAAGGTGAATATTCAAGCAATAGTTTTTCGTATGTTTTCGTTTAAAATATTACCAAACCAATTTCGCAGAAACAGAAAGAAGGCTAACCGTGTATCTTATTCTCTCACTCGCGATACTACAAGGATTCTTTTTGCAAGCCTTCCCGGGAAGAGGACTCCGGTATGTGCATGCAGGACCTGCGTTTCTGAACGGCTGAAACGTGTTCAGTCGCAAAAATGTGCTTCGCTGAATAAAATATGCCGCGAGACGATCTAAAGGCCGTCTGGCGTAAGGCATACGTTACGATATCTTACGTCGGAGCCGATCGTCTGGCGGTTTCTACGTTTTGAGCTTACGTCGAACACGCTCTCGAGATCGTCGCCGCCACGTCCGGCGAATAAATTATGTCGCGAGAGGCGACTTTTCCTCTCACGCTTCCTGTCATATGTTATAAATTATATGGCGATAAGCGCCCACGGGAGACAGGAAAAACTCTTTCTACCGCATGCAATTTTAGATCTGAGATACGGAAAAATATAACAATGTGATGGAGATTGTTTGTTTCGGAAGCAATGTAAGTCTAATCTATCTAGCGTATAAATTACAGAGTAATGTAGACGTAAAAGAAATATGATGCGGTATATTTATTTTAGCGAAATTGAAACTAAATCTACAGCCATGAAATTAAAAAATGTCTACGTGCGTTTTATATAAAACAAATGTCGGAAATATAGACATTTTATTTCCGGAAATAGAGAAGTATTTGGTCAGTATTCATGCGAGGAACTACGAAAGTTGTTCTTGATTCTGGTTCTGTTTCTTATGGTTGGGCGAATTCCTCCTTATTTGGTGAGCATTTCCAATTTCGACATGGACTGCAATGGACATTTGTCGATAGTCTATATATATACTTGACGATAAGAGTCTGTATCGACTTGATCGTGCCAGGAGCGGCCTGGGGATATTCCGTCGCCCTTGTGCAATGATGTTATTGCTCCCCTAAGTGCGACTGTCAAGGAGGATCGAGAGATTTAAGAGATAGTACAGCCGTTACATATTTATAGCGAGACTTTATTTAGTTAGAATTCTAAAATGTTTATTGTATAACAAAATGAATGTGAAATATATATAACATATAAAGCAATATCATTTTGTCAATTTATCGTTTGATATTTTCAACCTAAACTCTCTTAAAAATTTTATTACTGTTAGAATAATTTAATTAATTTAATTCACTTATTGTAATAATATTTAATTAATATATTTATTAAATTTATATTTAAACTATGTTTATATATTTTTTTTATTCTATATTTAATAATTCTTGTTCATCTCATAAGTCTCACTTCTGCAAAAATTATGTTAGAAGAGTAAAAATTTCGGACGTAAAAATTCACTTTGTGAATATGTTTGCAATTTTGTCGCATTTCTATATTTCTTCGTATAGTATAATTTTTAAAAATTAAAGTGCACTAACACGTTAAAATTAATTAAGGGATTATTGAAGAATTGTTTCGCAATTCGAATCTGAGTCATGCTCGGCTTTTAGCTTCACTTCAGCTATTTCGAAGAGATTGCTACGAGGTCGCGTTAAATGCTGAAACAACGATCCGATTTTCCGATGGACGGCAGCATCTAATTTCGGTATTTACGCGGGCAGGTTCAATGTCGAGAGAGGGAGACATTACCGAGGTTCTCTGCACCGGAACCTTTGCGTGCGACCATCGTTGTGCGACCTGGAGGAACGAACCTCCCGCTCGGTGTCAAGGTGAGCGTGCAATCAATATATGCCGGAGCGGTTGTTAATTTTAATCCGTGGATCGCGTGTGCGGCTAGATACAGACGGAACGATTACGAGCACTTTTACTACCCGCCCTTCCTCCCACGCAAGTTCCTTGACATACACTAGCCTTAAAGGATATTTCTCAGACACACACACATACACACACACACACACAGTACAATGTTCCATACAAAACTATCAATTTTATAAGTTTACTGACTTGAACTTGAAAAAGATTTTTTTGCGATTAAAATATTTAAATAATTAATAGATTACCAGTTGAAAGTTATAATAAAAAAAGAATAAAAGCATCAGTCATTTCGTAAATTTGAACTACCGTGAAACAATTTAAATAGCAAAATCTTACAGTACAGTTTCTTACAAACAAAATTATAAATAAGATTTAGATGAGTTTAAAAAAAATTGCAGACTTTTTAAAATTTTATGAAATCTGAAAAGATATAGAATCATTTAACACATAAATTTTTCAAAATTTAATTTTTTAAATATTTTGTGATTTTATTTAGAAGCTATTTTTTTTATGTTGAAAATCAGCGTAACAACGAAAGGTCATTCTCAAAAAAACTCTTTCTAAGTAGCAGTTGATTTCTTTATACGTATGCACTCATATTTAATACGTCTATCCAAATGCTAATTTGTCGTGTAAGCAAGTGTAAATTACCATATGTTTGTACACATTCTCTTCCCACTACATTGTCGATGAGACATATTCAGCATAGGTCCTTAATTTGAATAGGAATTTCCTATCTCTCTCTATTAGGATGAAAACAATTAATTCTGTGACGGAGGCAGAGAGTGATGTTCTGTGCTCTCATGTACAATAGAATAGAATTCCTCCGTTGTATTCTTGAGTTACATGTATAGAATGAAATTGTTCTTCATCCAAGATCATATTATAGATTTCAATAAAATTGGAATGTAGTTAAGAAATATATATTAATCATTTTATGAAATTCTAGAAATTTAAAATGCAAAATACAAAATACTGCAATATAAAACGATAATGCGTAACAATGATAAAATCTAAAGGAAGAAGCATCGGTAAATGAAATTTCTTCCAGCACTTTCATTTCAAGATACTCGTGGGTCTCGAAATACTGTACTACGGTACTTTATCGCCAAATAAATCCCGCTGTATCACGAAACACGTACCTAAGTTGCACCATGCATTTAGGTGCACCCGGTGCGAGTCGTCTGTATCCTAGGTGCGATCGACCGTAGGGGAGTTCTTCGCGTGTTAAACGTCGCGCACGGAGTAGCGTTTGCATATTCAAGAGTGGATAACGCCAAGGCAGATACGTCTCGCAGACGTCTCCTTCTGTGTCTTTTCCTGTAATTGAATTCTCGGCGCCGAATGTCAGGCTACCTTATTGGAATATCGGAGGATCTGAACACAATTTACATATTCTGGAGATACCATTTTGTATAACAGAAAATATATTTTATATATATGCAGAAAGATATGTATATAAAGATTTTAATATATAAATAAAATTAATATTATAATCTTTAAAGATATAAAATTAATAATATATATTATATATAAAATACATTTAAAGTAATAATAGATATGTTATAAGATAATAATAAAAGTTTTCTTTTAATCCATGTTATCTCCATTTAAATAAAAATTATCAGGAAAACTTATTATTGCTATAAGCATTAGCTGTACTTCGGCAAGTCCATTAAATATACGAATTTTAGACATAGTTTACGTAAAGCAGACCCTACTGAGAAATTCTGCTGAAATTCCGCGTACGATCATTTCCGCAATAGATGGATTCGATTTGCGCTTATGTGAGTCATAAATCAACTGCAGATCTTGGGGAATCAGCTGTACGAAATAAGCTTCCTTGATAAATGTCCACTAATAACCGGACACTATCGTGTAAGTAAAATGGCGTATCTCATTTAGTCCTAACAGTCACTATTCCGTAACAGGTTTCTCCTATAATCATGGAACAAAGTCTAATGGACTGCGGCTGCCACATTTCTCATTATCCCTTTCGATCGATCGATTCAACATTTTGTGGCGATATTGGACAAGTTAAGGGTAATAATTTGCATTTCTATGCGGCCGTTAAAATCGATTCAACACAAATATTACCTAAAAGGAAACTTTCATTGTAAACGTTATTTGATTTTCACGTCTAGAACAAATAATGATTTTTCGTTATAATTTTTCTTTGGATTTTGTGATTTTTTTATCTGATATGCAATTTTTTAAATAAACAATTTGCTCTAATAATAATTTTATCTATTATTATTTTTTAATAGAATTTTGTAAATTGTGACAGTGGGATATTTGCTTACGTACTTAAATTTAATTCCGACGCTGTCGATTGCCATCGCCCGCCCTCGAAGGCTCTTCGAGCTTTTTAGGTAAAAGTGAACGTAGTTTCTCGAGGAGTCGTAAAAATAGCGTGGTCGACGGTGTAATTTTTCGAGGTGGCAATGAAAATAAAAGGGGCCTCGTCTAGTAGATGAAGTAGGTAGCGCGGTATTTCTGCCGCCTGTCTACCATAATGACATTCTGTAACCCCGCTTTATTGGTGCGACGGCGGAACGTTAATCCCGGGGATTCTCCACGAATGCCCGGAATTGTTTATTCCGCGGTCCGAGCCCACCCCGAGACACACAAACGACACCGCGGGTCGTTTATTAAACCATTTTACCCGACGTGTCCATGGCGTCGTCTGTCTCTCGATTCACGCCTCGTCCCCGTTCCGGAAAACCGAGATCCACCTGACTTTCGTCGGGGATTAGGAATGAATTACGTATATCGCCATGCAAGCCGCTCTAGAACGGTCGCAATTTCACTTTATCATACATACTGGAGTAAGAAGTTTAAGCAAGAAAGATGGCGAGACGTCTGCAGCGTTTGAGTTAGAAAACCAGAAAATTGAAAGACAAAAAAAACTTGTGTGACAGATTTAGTTTCGAAGAAAACAAATAATACAATGTGATTTTTATTTCACATATTTTTTAAAAAAGTTAAATGTATTTTTTTGAGTAAGTACTCCTTCATTTAAATTATCTCTCTTACATAGTAAGTCTTTATAAAGTAAGATTCAAGTGTGATTGTACTGTTAAATTTTCAAGAGACCAAAGTTTTATTATAAAACTTTGCACGTTAATAACATGCCGGGATAATGCAAACGCCTTAAAGTACCTTAAGGCTTTAAACGTTCGCGATGATACGTTATTGTGGTGAAAGAAAAGCCGATCATATTCATGAAAAGCTTCCTCTACTTAAAAATGTGTTCCCTCGGAGAAGAAGAACATTACATCGCTCGTACGCTTAAGTGCTGGGTTGTCGATATGACTTACGAGACGGAAGCGCTTAGGGCTTTCGACACTGAGCGGCAAAAGTGGAGGATGAGCTCGGCTTATAGAATTTTCTACTGCCACGACGGCCACGACACTTCGTCGCAACGTCGGAAAGGACGTATATTAAGCGCCAATTCACTCGTATGATTTTTATACCAAACCTCCCCGATAGATTCATGAAATATATATTACGTTGAAGTTCGCAACGCAAACACCGTTATTGACTCGGCAAGAAAATTTCCTCGGTGATTTTTCTTTCGGAGGCAGCGAGGCATGATTGAAGAGCTTATTTTCCAAACCGTCTTAAACCGTCCTTTATTAATGCATGCAAATTATCATGTATCTTTCCTATCTTAATCTATTATTTCTTTAAAAATTAGATTCAAAACAGTTCGAAAATAAACTTTCTTTTTAAATTAAAAGGAAAGAAAAATTTGAAACTTTTGATTGTTGTAAAATGAATATATATGTAATATGTAAAGGTAAATTTTAACTCCGTGCTTTTCACGTTGTTTACAATATAACATCGTGAAATATGGCATATTGATATAATTTGTAATATGAATACATATTATTTCCTGAAATTTTATTCATACAACACAGAAGGCTTTTTAAATAAATCTCTTTTAGTTCTCTTTCCTCTTGTAAAAATACAGTACAAATATCTGCTCTACACGTCACTCGAGGCGTTCCATTGTACGTATCCTCATGAGAGACATCCTAATGTTCGCGCACTTCATCTTCTTTACTGTTCTGCTGGCTCTTATCACATTTCGTCTAGTGTCGCTATAAAGATGTCACAATAAACGCCGCAACAATGAAGTAAGCCCAGCTATAAAGCTGCATTATCACCGTCTTAATTTTAATGAGAGCTACAGATATTTAAAGACGACGTACTCTAAATTTGAATCTCAATATATGTAAAACTTCTCTGCTGTAGTGAAGAAACAAATTCATTTTTCTCGCGATTAAATACACGCATTATCCGTATTATTATTGCAATGGGAACGATTTAATTTGCTGAAATCACAGAATTACTAATATAACGAATTATTAATGTAATGAACTTATTATTTCTTTATTTGAATAAACAACTCGAATATGAATATTTATTTGGGTGAAACAATGTATGTGAATATTTATTTGAGTTATTCAAACGCTTGATGATATTAAATTAAACGTGTAACATTATGTGGACTATTGTCTTACGATTAGCCACAGCACTTATATAGGAAAATTAAATTGCTCAGTGGAGCGCTAATCGATGCTGCAATCGAACTAAGAACTGACACAGCAAACGGCGTGAGAATTCGCTGTACGAATTTTGGCGGCGAACTCATCAGTTAATTCTCCGGCTAATGACTCGTACAAGCCATTCGCTTCGCCAAAGTTCGATCGCCGCGGATAATTACGGCGTGTCGAAGTTGGACATTGAAATGGCTTAAGCCTCGTGCATAATGCAGGAGAGACAGATAGACGGGCGCGAGAATCTGTCCGGGCCGATCGATGCAGTCCATGCGGGCGATACGCCCGTGATGCTCTAATGTACGCACGCACGCGTGCATCCATGAACGCAGGTATACCTACGCGGGCTCGTTATACGTAGAAACCCCGTATTTGCACATCGAATTACAATTCCCGAAAACAGAGAGCGAGAGAACACGATACGAGCAGCCATACAACGTATACGCAACGTGGCCCTCGTTCCTTGATCTCGAGAGGGTCTCGCGCATTCGTCCCGAGCCTCGGAATCATGCCGATCGACGTTCTGGCGGCATTTTAGTTTCCAAATTACAAAATATGCACTTCTCTCTTTTTCATTATTAAGAATTTTCGCTGCTAATTACGCAAAATCCGTTCTCGCGCGGGTACGTTAAATAAGGCACTTTTTTAATTCATTAAGATCGATATATAGATTATTGCTTTTATTATTGCTGCATTATCGAAGAATTCCAACGCGCGGAATTTTTCGCTTCACAAAATGTGAAAGACGCGCGCCACCGTTCGCTCGGTCGTTCGTGTATGAAGAAACACACACGGGGGTAATCCTGATATTTAATACTAACGATCCGTTAAAGCTGACGTATTGATGCGCGGACGACAGACCGATGCGCGATATGGAACACGTGTGTCAATAGGTCTCGAGGTGGGGAGGGGGGAAGAAAGCGGCTGGCTATTGTCGTGACACTTGGCAGAGGGATAGATGGTCCTGGGCGCGATGCACGCGACTGCATGGCGAGCATACTATAGATCCCGAAGCGGAGACACCTGCGTGCATGCGACGCCGATAAATAACGAGGGTCGCCTGTTATCCCGCTTTTTTTCCCCCTCTTCCTTCCTGCGTTTTCCTCATTTTCCCACTTTTATCCCGATGGCCGACCTCTCTCCGTTCCGAACTCCGAAATAGCCTTAACTATATTTAGGACACTTCGGCATACGGGGCAACTACGGAAAACTCCGCGGTCGTCGAGCATCCGCACCTTTTAAGAGACGAACTTACGGCCTCGTTAACATCGACACGTTAATATCAGCCGGGGTGCGTTAATGCCCTACGTGCTGTAACGTTATATATGTGGCGAGAAACGAAATCGTAAACACTTGCGACTCGTTATTGCGTTACGGCAATGGCCTAACTCCATTTTTTTTTCGTGAACGTGATTTTATATTAGAAAGAAGATTATTGAGGATGTCGTAATCTCTAAAATATGTCCATATAGATTCTTTAAATCATTGGAAATTTTGCGTGTCAAATTTTACTGTAACATTTTTGCTCGCTTCATTATAAATATTTTAAAAACATATTGCAAAAAAGAATTTGTGATACCACAAGTCGTTCTTTGCATGATTAACTTTATTTAATTATGTATCCATAATATTCATTGCGGAAAGTGATAATTTCGAGTTTATCGAGTTCACGTGAAATCGGATGCGGGAAATCTATAAATTTTGCATAGATATCCATTATCCTAATGATTTGGTGCGATATATATTTCTCCGTTAATACGTCCCTAACAAATAACTATAATAACTCGTCACAAATTTGCGGTTATAGTTATGAGATTTTATAACTATGAGATGATAACAATAATGTATACGTGTATAATTAAAGTCAATCATCTACATAGCGGCACATTAAATTACATTATGAATAAATTAATTAATCTATTTATAAAATATTTTTGTAAATAATTGGTTTGTAAAAATAATAATTATCTCACAAAACACATTTCACACTTTTATTCTAAATTAAATTTTAGATTCAGTATTTCCATTTTATTATAAAATATGTCGCTTAATTTATAAGATTATCATTGAGAGACATATTTTACATATTTCACACACACAGTCGTATTTTGATATTTATCATTAATATCACATTAATCAGCCACATTCTGGTTCATCGGCCGATCATTCTGCTAGATAGAGTAGGGTCAAAGAATATTAACAATAAGTATTAATTTTACATTCGCGTTGCTAAGGTAATCGGCCTTATCATCCGTGGTGAATAATCCTGCGGGCGATATCGTAATGCCGTGCTTAAGTAATTCGCTTACCGTGTACGCGAATGTACATTAAATTTTATGGTATACGACAGGCCACGTTAATGGCGCGGCGCGCAACAATACACCCGGCTATACCTTTCATGGCAAATAACAAACTTTTCCAAGAATCATGCATTTTATACAGAGTTAACAAAATCATCTCGGAAATAAAGAGAGTTTCTTCGAGAGATATTCTTCTCCGGCGGAGCATGAAGGCCATATAATTTCTTTTTCTTTCGACGAGTTACAATTTCATTCGTGCGCCGAGTTGATTACTCATTAAAATTTTCCTTTTTTATCTCACCACTATGTCCATCTCGCTGCTCTCCGCCGACACCTATTTCTCGTGGCATTTATTTTTAGCCGACGAGATAACCTCGTGTGTGTATGTATATACATATATGTATATATGGTACAATTTTAGTTAGATTAAAAAATATATCGCGTGATATATCGTTTAAGATTTATCCTCACCATTGTACCTATTTTGCATTGTTGACAACAAAAAGAATACAATTAAATGATTGCGTTAAAAAGATTTTCGATGTCGCGTGATTTCGTAAAAGAGAGGATTAGTGATCGTCGACACTACCTGCCGAATCACAGTAATTTATAGATGTAAAACCGCGAGATAATAAATATTAACTTGTTCATTTTCGATTGCGCACGTGCAGTCACTGCAGAAATGATTTTCTCACATTAAATATAATTTTTTAAAATTCAATTAGTAAAAGTTTGAAAAATAATAATTTTTTAATTAATTCATTTAATCTCCAGTCGGCAGGATCCTCGTATCCGTTGTAGACCTAGGTAGATCGCGCCATTTTCTAACAGTCGTAAAGATGATTACGCCAGCTTTAGGAGCTTGCGATTAAACTTGTATGCCAGCCGAGTCTCGCTCTTCGTTAAATACGCAGCGGGTGTAATTTCTGTACGCCCGGTAGCGGAACTAATTCGCGTGGCGTTCCTTCCCCGTGCCAGGGCGTATAAATTAGGCGAATAAATTATGAATAGGGATTGTTCTCGGGGAACGTTAATTTGTATCGAATCGGATCGGATTGCGCCGCACATCGCGTTAATTGCACTGAGAATTCGCGTGCGATACGCAGGTGGTCTCGACGATCATCGATTTTTTTCCCTCGCCCATCCTTCTAAACGAACGACGGATATAATTGCTTTTAACTCGACTTTTATGTTCCATTCTTGGCCTCGCAGCTAAGCTAAGTTTACCCAGGGACCGACCGCACACCGGCGTGCTTTTACCGGCAATAAGGTGCCGAAGACTTAATCAAAGTCTCGGTAAACATGGCCCAGTTTTCATATCGCGATCGCCCCCTGCGACTAACACACGCGAAACTCCTTCCTTAATTTTGCCACCTCCCAACGGGCTCAATGGACGACGGGTAATTAATGTTTACCGTCATTAACACTACGTTAATTTTAACACCAATATTTTACATCGAATTTATACAACATCGATAAGTCGTATTTCTTTATATAAATGCTCCTATTTTGAATAAGTATATAATAAATTTTACATTTAACCATATATATCTTCGTATAATCAGTTTTACTTGGAATTACTCACTACGTTTCAGCTAACCGTATTTTAGTACATGCATATACATTTTTATACAAACCGTATTTTGATATTTAATTTTCGTTACATAAATTTTTCATACAGTGCAAAAATTAAAACACACGTATCTAAATAAATTTCAACAGAAAATATGTATTTTTGAAAGGCAAAATGCTAATTTAGGTATACATCAAATTTATTATAATTGAGTTTAACGCCTCGTAAAAACTCATAATTATAAATCTTTTGTTATTTACATCTCGAAAAATCTCGGACTACGATTTCTCGAGCAAAGCTTTTGAACTTTCCACGTTGTGAATACGTGTCTATAAAATGATATTGCGTATCTTTTCGATTGCAACGTTATGCTTATAAAATCGAAACGAGTGCGCGTAAAAACCACCGGTGCGGGATGCGATGCGATGCTCTTCGCAACCGCACGGATTCAATATTCCCCAACGATATTTCAGCGTACGCGCTATTACACATCTATGCATTTCGTTGATGCAAAAGGTTCCAGTTAAATTCGAATGACGTGCAGAATAAATAGTATATGAACGAACCAAAGGTATAATTTTAAAGCCTGAAAAATTTTAACGAATTTAATATTCACAAACATCTCTGTACATATTTCATTCTGTGTATATTTCCTATCTACATTTTTTCTTCTCGTAATAATTATGTAAATTTGAGAAAAATAAATCCACCGCTATAAATATCCGTCCACAGCAGATTTGATCAAACAATGCGATATACATCTGCGGGAGCGTTTGTAAAATGGAAATCTATTAAAACCACGAGAGGTTTGTGAATATATCACCACGTGTCATATCCGTGATGTACGACTTGTAAGGCGCACGTGAGAAATGGAAAGACACGTCTTTTGCTCGAGATCGCGGAAGCGCGAAATATCGAAAAAAAAGTATGTATATATTTACATGCCACGAAAATACGGCGTCGGGTTCGTGATTCGAAAACAGTTACCGGCGCGTTACTATTGTTGTGGTGTCATTCATTGGAAAGGCACCTTGTTTTTCACGCGCGACTTTCCCGGAATCCGAGCCTCGGGACGGCAACCTTGAACGTACGTCGAGTCACACGAAGCCCAACTCTTGGCCGCGTCATATTGCCTGCGAGGATATCGTGCTACGATATTTCACGTTGTTCGGGTCGCAAAGCCTTCCCGAAGACAGATGCCGCAGCTTCGAATTTGACAAATTGCAGCTAACACGTATGCTGTTTTTACCTCGATCGCGGTTTACCGAATTTGAGAAATCTCGTGAGAAAGCTTTCGTTCTCACGACTCGCCAGAGAATACCAAGTGCCGCAAATTACGTCGGATTATAATTTGCCTTAATATATATATATATGTATATCTCGAGTAATTTATTACACGTGTTTCTCTTGAAATGAAAACACGATGCATCGCTTCACCTCGACTCGCATGGTTTGCTGAAGACGAATAGCCCGAAATTTATTGCATTAATCATCTATGTATGTTAGTACAGCTTGATATATTTATTCGTAAATGAGATTGCGATTTTCTAAATTCGTTAAAGATGAGTATTGGACGGCTTGAATTCCAGCAGTTAATATTTTTATTAATATCTTAACAAAACGCCGTTAAAAAAAATTTTATCTCTATAGAAATATTGCATATCAAAGAATTTTTTCAAAAAGCGAACTTAATTCACATAGTGAAAGAAAGGCGTTACAAAAAAAACCTGTTTTTGTGATGCTCGGGAAAAATAACATAGACATTTTTTATAGTTTTCGAGGCGAGACATCTGACAATGTTGGTTAAAATTATGTCACATGATAGGAACGTACGAAAAATTAAGTTTAAATCGGAAAAACGCGTGAAGTCGCAGTCTTTTTTGAGACAAGTTACTATATACGCTACATGTATCCATGGTACAGTGTAATATATCATATTTTGACGGTAAAAATTGAGAATATCTTATAAAAATGTTATTTTTATAATAGCGAAAATATCAGATACGACGGAATGTTTTCGAGTGCTTGCTCGGCTGCTCCTACTCGGCGGATCATCGAGAATGCCGAGACGCATGTCGTGCAGGCACACGAAGACATCAGCTGATCTGATATTTTCGTTATTAAATATAGAATTTTTATAAGATATTCTAGACTTTCATTAACGACAAATATATTTGATGTATTAGATTGTATTATATTATGTACCATCATCGATATAAGTAGTGACCTGTTTCTCTCTCTCTCTCTCTCTCTCTCTCACGAATAACTGCGACACGCGTATAACGTTTTCTCGATTGAAATTATTCGATTTTTTATATGTTTTCATTATATATGTGACGTAATTGTAACTAGCTGAAATCATTTCTCGGATTTCTCACCTCAAAAAATAGAAATAATGTCTACTTTACTTTTCTCAAGAACAGCAAAGACAGGCTTTTTTTCATAACACATTACTCTTCTTTCATATCACCATTTCTAGTTGAAGCCTTCTTACAATTAAACTACGCATTCTTTTACCTCGAAATGGAGCATTGTGTTCGAGCTCTCGATTAATTTTGCACAATTGCCTCTTCTACTACATCGATAAAACTGAAGATCGCGATAAAGTAAATTTTTCTTTCCACAGGGGGGGGCCGCATCGCAGCGTGAAATTAGGCACACTAGCGTGACGTCACACGGCGTCGTTACGGTCGGTCAGTTTGCGACGAACATCGTCGGAGCGGAGTCGAGTCGCGAATGCTCCGCATCCTCTCGTTCCCCTCGTTTCGAACGGTTATTTTGTCAAAAAAAGTTACAAATTCGGCGAAAACAGGCCGTTGAGTTTCGAAACGTTAATCGCCAAAGAGAATCTCCTCCCGCGCGGGAAAAGGAGGGTGGCATCTTCCGCCGCGTTGCAGCGTGAAATTAGATATACCGGCGTCACACGGCGCCGTAATGGCCGATCAGTTCGCGACGAGTATCGCCGGAGCGGAGTCCGAGTATCGCGAACGCTTCGCATCCTCTCGTCCCCCTCGATCGTTCCGCGGACGGATATTTTGTACACATCAGTGTCAGAAGTTACGAATTTGGCGAATACACAACAGGCCATTGAGATTCGAAACGCTAATCGCCAAAGAAAATCTCCCACGCGGGGAGGAAGAGGGGGAGGGGGGGGAGGGGGACATTCTTCGCCGCGTCGCGTAGCGTGAAATTAGGCACACTAGCGTGACGTCACACGACGCCGTAGCGGCCGGGTCAGTTCGCGACGAGTATCGCCGGAGCGGAGTCCGAGTATCGCGAACGCTCCGCATCCTCTCTCGTCCCCCTCGATCGTCCCGGGACGGGATTATTGTGTGCAGGTCATATCAGAAATGCCGAATTTTCAACGACGCGGGCCGTCACACGACGCCGTAAAACGGTCGGCCAGTTCGCGATGAGCGCCCCCGGAGCAGCGGAGTCGAATCGCGGACGCTTCGCGTCTCCTCGTCCCCCTCGATTGCGTCGAATGGAAATTATATATGCACAGGTCAGTGTCGAAAGTTATGATCTCGGCGACGGGCCGTTGAATTTCGAAACATTAATCGCCAAAGAGAATCTCCTCCTCCCGCACGAGGGGGTTGGGGGGGGGGGCAGAGAATTTTTCGCCGCGTCGCATCGCCATGAAATTAGGCACACTAGCGTGACGTCACACGACGCCATAGTGGCCGGGTCAGTTCGCGACGAGTATCGCCGGAGCGGAGTCCGAGTCGCGAACGCTCCGCATCCTCTCTCGTCCCCCTCGATCGTCCCGGACGGATAGCGTGCAGGTCGGTATCAGAAATGCCGAATTTTCGACACGACGCGGGCCGTTGTTTCGAGGCATTAATCCCGCCCGATGTCGTCCGTCCGCCCACCCGCGCGCGTCCGTCGAACATTCGCGAGAAAGCCTGTCGCCGGGCTCTGATACGCATCTCGCTTCTCGCACATATTTCGCGTTGATCGCTCGCCGAGCGTCATCGACACGTCGATCGAGAGTAGGCATCGACGGTATTATAGCATCGGCGCGTCGGATTGCCCCAACGAATTCGCCGAAACAGGTGATGCATCGCTCGCTCCGAGATACCGGGATATTTGCGTTGCGGTCAATGCGCGCGTCTGCCATATGACACCTCTCGAATCTTGACGCGCGCCGGTTGAACGGGCGCGTGATAAATCGAGATTTTTCTGAACGGTCCGTAGGCGGAGGGCGCGATATCTCGCGTTTTGCGTTTTGCTTGAAGCCGGTATGCTAATTTAGCTGATTCCGTATTTATATAGGTATGTAGCGATTGCGATTTTTACGCTCATTCGCGAACAAATGAAAAGCGATATTTTATCACTTTATTTCATCACATGTATGTATGTTCTAAGCTTTATCATAACTAACGTAAGATATTCTGTTTCAGGTGAAAATTGAAGTTGGCAAAATTACACTGTAATCGCGTTGCATTGGAGTACGATAAATAATCGGTCGGGAGTATCTTACGAAATAACGGACGATTGTCGTATTGAAGTGATTAGTGTGGTGTGATCGTGATCAATTGTGGATTAGCGAGAAAAAACAAAGCAGCAGCCGGATATAGGTTGGAGCAGAAGCGGGGCACTACAGAGGCGGCGCATCGACTACTGGATCTGTAAGTTTATTTATCGTTGTAGGTAACTCGGAAAATAATGGCCAACCATTATTTTTAGGAAAATAAAGAGATGTATTATTTATGCACATTGATATGTGCGTGATTCGGAAATATTATAAGATCAGAGAATATTTTAGGAAAAAAAGAAATAAAAGGGCAATATTGAAAAATAAAATTATTTTATTCATAATAAATTAAAATATTTTAAGAAATCTTGAGAAAGAAATGTAGAATTAACAATTTAAAATAGAAAAATTTATGAATAACATAAATTCTTTGAAAAAATTGTGAGAAATTTGGACAAAGATTTTTTTACACAATATCTAAAATTAATTTATAAAGTTAAAATTCAACTTTTGATAATGGAATATGACTTGGACGTTTAAAATTGGATAGATTAAATTCGATTATTATTTTCTGAACAATCTAGTATTAAATTGCAAATATTTCGATTTATTCAATTTATTTCTTTTTATTTTTCTTTGAATTTATATAATATATTTGTATACGGCTGTATTGTTTATCTAAAGAGAGAATGAAAATAGGTGCTCCCAATTTCGTTCGCATAACTAAGAATGCTACCGGTGCTATTTTCATGATCATTAAATCACAAAGCTTGCGTCCCTCCATTTTGCGCAACGTATCTTTTCTCTAAATTAATTCACTGCTGCAGAGTACACGTAGCTAGATTATTTCATATATAATAGCCGTGGATATTTGAAAAAAATATTACTTTGCGTATTTTGCGTTCTAACACAAATTTTCAATATTTATTACATTTTCAAGCACGTTTTATACGTATATTTATTTATATTTTGCAATATTTTTGAAAAGTAAATTTTAAAATGTATAGAGGAAAAGTTCTCTCTTTATTTTAGAAATATTTCTATATTTCTCTATTTTAAAGTACATTTCTATATTTTAAAAATGCATAGAGAAAAAATAGAGGAATATTGGAATGTATTTTTCAAAAAATTTTGTAATCTGTATTTTATACATATCTTCACGGTACTCGATGACATTTTTACGTATTCTTTAACCAACCTTTCTTGCGTAACGTTTCTACTTTTCGATCTTTAACATCTCGACGTGTTTGCCCGAGACATGATGTAGGCGTCGGGAAACAAAATGTTGGTCGTTCCTAGAATAGCAGATGGAGACAATCGACGTCGTTTGAATTTCTCGACACTCGTTAGGGAGCCGTTAGTTCGTTGTGGCGTTAAAACCTAATCCCCTTATATACCGCAGAATGACAAATTGTATCATAAATTCATGGGAAATTAAGCAAGGGGTAAATTAAGCGAATTTTATATTTAGTTCCTATTGTATCACTTTGCATTAAGTGCCATGCAAATGCTAATTGAATCTTCAATCTGAGATAGAGAATAAGTATCTTACTTTAAGATTGCATAATTATATTGTATAATTATAAGAAATATAGTTAATATTTTTGTATGAATAATTCAAAATGAAAATAGGTACATGAAAATCATGTCATGAATTGCATAAATGTCGCGAGGTTTCAAAACAGGAATAAGATCGTTTTTGGGGGAGGGGGGAGGGGAAATTATTACAATTTTCTGCTGCTTCAAATTAATAAGTTAATTATAACAATTATAATAATTGAGATTGTCCGGGTGAATGGGGAAAGACTTCCACCATTTCTCTTTCCATCGGGTCGAGAGAGCAGCGCGATTTCTCTCGCAGTTTAGAACACTCGCGACCCCGAGATGCATTAATCTGCGGGAGAAAGCCGTCCGTGGGGATGCCGGACTTTGCCGTCCCGGAGTATCCTTTAACGTGGACAAGCGTGCCGTTTCGGGGAATTTAGTTGCCCGGACGCGCGCCCGTCCTCTTCGTAGTTATATCGAGGTGGACGGATACGTGGCAGAGAGCGATGTTGACAGACCCCCCTCCCCCCGGGGGTAACGTATGCGCGCGACAGTTTTCTGTTTGCTCGGGCATATACGTTTCGCACGATAATGTCGCGGATGCGCCGCGAAAATGATACGGTAAACAACGTAACGCGCGACCATGCTAATTCCACGGCGGGCGGCACCGTGTCAACGCACCGACCGGGCTCAGATCGAATGAACTCAATCAATTTTTTCTGCAACGCTCGGTACGAACAATTATAGCTATCCATTAAGAGTTTATCCATTAAGTTTCGCTTCTCTTTCGGTGCTGAATTTTAAGACTCAATAGATGCGAAATTTATTTTCGAGAGAATTCTCTAATAATATGCTCGTAAACAGTTTAAACGAAATTAATATCTTTCATGAAATGAAGGATATTAATTTTATGACACCTTGTAATTTTTACTTAAATGTCACAATCTGTCTTTCTCTCTATCTTTCTCTCGCACATACACACATATATATATATATATATATATATGTTTTAATTAATTTTTTTGTTAAAAGTTCCCGTTTTGCCCTTTTATTTTAGCTCTGTTCACGATCGAGTCGTAAATAGTAGCTTATCGATGCGAACAGTAATATATAATGTGTATCTGCGTCGACAATTGATATTTAGGGCGATTGGCTGATATCGAAACGGTCAACCATTACGTATCAGAGATCAAAATCTGCGATATTTTTCCTTTGTGCCGCGTTATCGCAGTTAAATGATGTAACATGAAACATTTGATGTTTAATCTTTTTACGAGAGCACATTTCTCAATTAAAATTGTTGAACGCGTGCAAAGGCTGCAACGGTCTGTAATTAAAATTTTAGAAACGAAAGAAAAAAGAAAGATACGCATGAGAATAAATAATTCTACGCGGACTTTATCATTGTTATGCCATATGTTGAGCTGAGCTCTCTTGCTCAGGTTTCAACATTTAAACATTAAATATTCCAAGCGAGGGGGTCGTGCTTAAAAAATCACGGCGAACTTCATATTCATATTTTATTTTATATACCTATTTCTTTTACTTCATCGAAGTACGTACGAAACGAGAAACGAGAGCGCAATAGTTTCTGCATCCTCTGACATTCGAAGGTGCGAACATTTTTGCTCGTTTCATGATTCATGTCTGCTCGTTCCCGCGGGGACGAGCATCCGTGTTTACAAATGAGATTAATTCTCGGCAGCTCTCCTCTCACATTCGCGCTGTGGGATTTATGTGTATCTCTTCGCCGCTAGTGGTGCGAGTCGATCTTCGATCGGACGTGCGGTATCGTTCTCCTCTCCGATATTGCCTGCGTAAATATCAGAGAGGTGCGAATTGTTTGTGATATATATATATATATATATATATATTGTATATATACACGTATACACATATATATATAGCCGTAGCACCGACTATACATGCGACTTATCGCGGATTCTTCCGGCACGCTAAATCTCTTCCAGTGAAAGGAGCGAGATTTAACGCCTCAGAGATGTCTAAAACGGTCGCTATTGAGGACTCTCTTAGCATGCTAAATCTTCCTTTTGAGAAGAAAAAGATTTAACAGTTATTGTGATCGTTATCTTCTTTCTATTGTGATTGTGGAAATTATTCTCGCTAACAAAGGTATATATTGCAATCCTCTCTGTGTTAATCTTAAATTCATTTCGCAAAATTTAGCTTTTTAGAAAACTTGTCAACATTATATGATAATTATTATGTTTGTTAACTACTACAGAATTAATCATATATTACTAATGGTTATTAAATTAATGAAAAGCTCAATTTTCATATTAATTTGATCTTGAATGGAGGGTCCACAATTAATTAATTTTGATCGATTTCCGTGGTAACGTTATCACTATTATTTCACCATTACTCCTCTTGCTGTAATTTGTTCGTGTACTTAACGATATAGGTAACCCAGATTGCGCGAAACTTTGTTCACAGCCTGTATCAGGTCACCGAAGTGTTACCGTGTTTTTTTTAATCACATGTGCATGTGTCGGCTGAGATACACGACTTTGCGCCGTGTCGAGTAGCGCGAAAATGGATGATTTCCGTTGGGAAAACCGTGCAATAAGAGTGATACGGGCAACAACAGCGAAACGCTGAGGAAGCCTAACGAAGAAATTAATGGTCTATTATGAAGCACGCGACAGCCGTGAACATTTGAGGCTTAAGCGGATTTAGCGTGAAAATTCTCGAGGATAGGGACTGCGACGAGATACAGGGTGATCGAAACAAAATGCAATAGTTTACGAAAATAGTTTAAATGTTAGACAAAAAAGTACATCATTTATAAAACTGAGTTCTTCGATATCCTTTGGTCCAAATCAATACTCGCATAATTA